>NC_056744.1:1406755105-1406807605 GCF_019279795.1 Protopterus annectens
CAAATTTATGCCCAAAGCACGGCGTTACAACAGGGTTCCATTCATTCATTTGAGTGGGATTTTATTTGAACATTTTGTTGCTAAAATTGTCACGAAAACCTATTTCATTTAACTAAAGGTGTAATTGTTTAATTGTTTGAGGCAATTCAATGCAGCACTTCAATTAACTTATTATCAAAATGATATATAAGCATTGTATTGTATGATTACACTTGAAAAAGCCGTTACAAGCGGTGAAAGCTTTAATGGTTGGAGTTGTTTTTCCGTTTTGTTGATTAAATACTACTTTTGCTAACAACAGCTGTTCGCTTGAAGTGGATTTCTAATGACTTTCCATCTGAAGAGCATTTCCAACATGCTAACTGCATTGTTTAAGCCTTTAATTATAGCAGGTAGGGTGTTTGGCTTTCGCATTTGTGTGTTTCTTGGTTTATCACTTACTGCTACTGAGTAGGTTTGTTTCCAACCCATGTTAGTAATGACCAGGTCAAGGACATTGCTACATGTATGAGTAAGAGTAAGAATAGGCTGGTCCAGGGCATTGGAATTAATAATTCCAGAAACATTGGGCAAGTGTATTGGTACATGAGTAGTTTCCCAGTTAATGGAGAGGGATAGTTGAAGTGGCAGTAGCAAGTAGCAGAGTTGGACCCTAATATTCCATGGTGCTTAGGAATGTGGAGTGTGAGTCTTGGGACATGGTTGGGGACTTATAGCAGGCTCTGACCTGAATCCTGTCTTACCCAGTGTTAGCTGCACCTGAAGTATCTCTGATGCATTATATTGGGCTACCAGTCTGGAGGTGTCCGTCTCTTTTATGAATATGACACCACCACCTCCTTTGGAGCTTCGGTTCAAGTTCTATGGGGCTGAAAGGTGTGAATGAGTTATAGCCTGGTAATGCAGGGGTACTTTCTGCTGCTTTAAGCCAGGTCTCTGTTACACCACAAATGCGATTCTCCCCATTTTAAGAAGTGCTTCAAGTGACTGCATTTTGAGATTTAGACATCTAGCATTGAGCAGCATGACCCTCAGTGCATTTGTTTTAGAAGTCATGGTGAGTAGTTGTACTGGAACACACCACCTAATAAAGGCACTATAGGGATGGCAAGAGCCTTGGCTGGTATCTGGAAGCCCAGGAGGTGACGGGTCTGGGCCTTCTCTGGTTAAGCATCAAGGTCTATCCAATCATGTCATCCCAGGCAGACAGATACTGAATCATAGATTGAACACCAGGAAACTTGGCCAGTTGTTGAAATCAATTTATTTTCTGCTTGTACAGTGGTATCATTCTGGATGATGGTAGGATGCTGTTCAGGGCTAGCGTCCCTTGCCCTACATGATCGAGGCTCCTCCATGTCTCTTTTCATGTAGTCCAGGGAGGAGTCGTCTCAGGTCATTACATCCACATGTACAATGACAGAGTCATATTGTACCTGTTGTTGGGGACCTGAGTCGTCTCAGATATGTAGTGGATCCTGGCACCTGACAGGCAGCTGACTGTTACTTTCTCATATTCAACTATTGAATGGGACATCAGTGTGACTTACTATCAAGTCATATGCGACTAATGTGTTGGGCATGCTGTTTTGTATTAGGGGCTTTGGTTAAGTGGCACACTGTTTAGGAGGAGGATTATGTGTCTCTTGATTAGTGTTGTGTTATGGTGAGTGAGTGAGTTTCTGCCTTGGAGGTTTCTGCTGTTTGGGTAGATTTTTTATTGAGAGCCTCCATGAGAAGGTGAATGTGTGGTTTGTGTTTTATGTGAAGCAGTGCTGGTCTGTGTTCTGGAGGGCTATGTGTTCAATGTGGTGCCCAGTGCAGTGTTTGACCTTCTCCTCTTGACCAGTTATTCCAGTCTTGGCTGCAAGTGTGCTGGCTTCCAGTTTGGATATATATCTATCTCTCATAGAGTCTGAGTGTTGGGAGGTAAAGCTGAGGAGAGGTTGGCAGTGTACATAAGGCAGTTGCTACATTGTCTCAGGATGTCCCAAGTTCTGGGTTAATAGAAAAAGCACAGGGAACTGACCTTTAGAGCTGCCTGGAGGGGTAGGCATTAATAATAAGTACTGGGCTGTTTCCTTGCAGAGCGTTTAGTGCTAGTAGCACTTTTGTGTGCTACAATAATTGCTACAAGAAGTCTGGTAAAGTGCTAGACTAATAAGCTGGTAAAGTGCAGGAGAGGAGAGAACTAGCAGATCTAAGTGAAAAATTGAAGGAAACAGACTTTGTCACCACTCAAAAGCTTACAAACCGTCCTAGATACAGCAAATCTGTGTATCTGTACTATAGACTAGTTACAGGAAAGGAGGGAAACAAGTGCAAATGGGGCTTTTAAATCAGAAAGTTGAAAAGAGAGATGGAAAGAAACTTAAGCGGATCAATAAACTACAATTTCTGGGCCAGAAACCACTCCTCTTGGTAGATAGGCTACCTAGTGCCTACCACTCCCACTCATAAGCTAGAAACTTCCCTCTAACACAGAAGACTTGGGGGCTCAGAAGCACAAACAGTCCTGGATACAGGAAATCTGTATCTGAACTAGACTAGTTACAGGAAAAGCAGGAAACAAGCTTAGAATTTTTGAACTGGCTAAAGCAGCACAGAAACAAATACAATTTAACTAAATGCAATTTATTCAAATTGTATTCTGAACCTGAATTCAGTTATTTTTTTATTCAACTCTGAACAGTTAAAAGTGTCAAAAATATACTTATGTGGTTAAGGAAGCACACTCAGTCAGAACACAAGAGGAGAGTCTTGCAAAGTTTTTTTTTTTTGTTTTGTTAGTAAAGTGGAAGAGAGAAAGGATGAACAGAAGATAATTGGTTACCCTAAGAACCTAAATGAGTTTGGCCTTCTCAAATGTTCTTTCTGTAATGGGTAGAATGAGCTAGTGACACTAGACTGGGAGGAGTGTCCCAGATCAAAGTTACAGTAGGGGCGGGCAACTGCAAAGCCACCAAGTATAAGAACAAGACACCAATAGGGAGGGTGGTTGAAAAACTATTACAGCTACTAGGTACAGTATTCTAGGCAGAAACCACTGCAGAAATGTTTATCACAGCAGAAAAACAGCAGTGAGCCACTAAATGAAAGTTTTAGACAGATAAAGGAGCAAGGAGATGCTAGAGAATGCTTTTAACTGCAAACAAATCAGTTATATGATACACTCCTTGGCAGGAAATCAGAACAAACAAACAGATGTTTAACAAATTAAGAACATTTCCAGTTAATTCCTTACACACAGTGCTCTGTGTTCTTTATCAGCAGAAGATGGCTGCCAGAAACACAGGAAACTCAACAAACAAAACAACCAGGCCTGGATAACAGCAGACCTTTATCCAGACTATGCTACCTGACAATGAAAAATACAGTTAAAACAGTATAAAACAGTACACAAATGCTGTGAACCAGTAAAAAAAAGCTTTATAGCAGTGCAAAATCTAGTAGATTAGCCGTTTAGCACAATTATAAGCATTAAAAAGTACAATTCAATGAAATAAATGTAAGAAATAACTTATTCTGCTCTTGAAGTCTTAGGGAATTTCTGCTTTGTCCCAGTGATGAAGCATCACTCTACAACCTGGCAATAGAGCACTGATCCAAGTGGATCATTTTCAGGCTCAGCCCAGGGATAACAACCAGATAAAGAAGTATACAAGGTAATGTATGAAGATAGTAATGCAGTAGTTTGCAAATTCTTTATCTGTCCCTTCTACAAATGTCTTCTGCTACTGAATTCCATAGTTTATTTCCAAGAATGGAGAAGACAGAGGAGGAGGTGGATAGGTTTTTGGCTGTCCTAGATAGAAGGTGGGTATTACCAGCAGAGGTGAATATACACAGAAAGTATAAGTTGTCTCAACTGACGATCTGTGATTAATGGGGTTGTGTGTTTCAGTATTAAGGGTCTTGTACGTGAGAGGCGAGGAGGAGATCAGCCTGTTTATTACGTCCATAGCCAGTTGGCACATGGTTGGGTAATATGGTGATGTTCACTTTGTGGAGACAGGAGGATAAAGCAGCAGATATGGTTAAATAAGGTGTGTAGATCCTTATTTTTTTACTAGAAGTGCATGCTGGGAGTGTCATACCACATTCAAGTTGTGGCAGCAGAAGAGTTACAGTATGCTTTAGGGTAAACAGAAATGGACAGGAAATTATGTGTACAGGGAAATCCCTGGAAGGTACAGAGCAGATAATGGGGATGGGCCAGGTTAGGTTCAAAAAGAGAAATGCAACATGGCTAATTTCTTTTCCAACAGCAGAAAGCAGAGGAAAAAATATCCTTGTGAGTCACTGTAAAAGGAGGCTTTCTTTTTGGAAAGAGCAGTATCTAAGTGTCATGGGAAAAAAATTCTGGAAATTAAATAGATAACAAGGAAGAAGCCAAATCATAGCAGAGTAGTGAGCTTGTAAAATGGCTAGTGAACACAGACAAAAGAAATTGTAGCCAGTATCACATGTGCCTTTTGACAGCTACAAGAAAGTATGAATATGACTTCTCATATTACTATCATTATTATTATTATTATTATTATTATTATTATTATTATTATTATTATTATTAATGCTTAGACAGCTACAGGCTACTGTTTATGGTATTTATGTGTAACAATGATTGCATGAAGACATCTAATTATTGTGACTTTTGAAATAATGAAGAGCAAAAGCAGCTGGGGGTCACTGACATGCCACTGCAGTAAAGATCTGACCCATTACTTCATGCTGCATGCCTCCCTGTAGATGGATATGTCAACATTTTCTTTATACAGCAGATGTTAATACAGTAGTTTCAAACAGGAAAAAAAAATAGATACAAGATGACTTTTTTATACAGATTCATCTCTAGACTAAACCTATTGCCTGCATCTGGGTTACAGCTTCAGAACTTGGAAGATACTAGTCCATAGTTAGTTACCTTTACCATGGTGACAATATGGTCTTGAGCAGAGATTACAGCAAAGAAAGTGATGTTTCAGACATGCAAACCACTGCATAGGTACAACAGTGATGGGTATTTTATTGGCACGACAAGCTGAAATTGGTCAAACGTAAATATGATAGTGTCTCAGACGTATTTTCTGAAGAAGTACACACTGCAGAATTCACTTTTAATCAAATTAGGTGGTTGAAAAGGAAGACATTCACTGGGCAGAGTCTGCATCATTAACCATTTTATGACACTATTGATGCTTCCTGCTTATATTAAATTGCGTGACACATGCTTAGAGTATTTTTTACATAATGTAGGCTCTTTTTTCCCTGGTAGTACAAAGAAATGGAAGAGCTTTGAGGGTACTATTTTTCTTTTTCACTGAAGGGGAATTCTGAGGTGGTGTCACTGACATTAGACTCATGTGAGCATTCATGCACATCGATGGAAGCTCAGGTGGGGAAATACGTTTCTGTCATTAGCCTTCAGTGTATAACAATGAAGTAAATCTTTGAAGCATACCGTGACATATAGGGATAAATATGTGACTACAACCGAGATGATTTGGGTTTGAGTAGCAGCCCAGGGGCTGAAGTAGTGGGCTGCAGGGTGGAGGGGTGGAGTGGTCAGCGCTATCATATCCATCCCTGAGAAAGGAATAAGGCACAGTCAACGGCATTAATGACTCGGTGCAGGCAGATAGATAACTGCAATGAATGTGGTTTGAGTAGTGCATCATGCTCTAACTGGTTCTGCACATATGTAGAATTATGTGTTCATCAGTGTGCTGGCCTTGTGTACCTTGTTTTAGTGTCACATATGCTAGACTGCAGAAGAGAGGGAGATGGGACTAACAAGTAATTCACCAGTGAAGTAGTAAAGATGATGCCACAACCAGAACTAACTTGTCCTCACCCCAGCCAGCTTTGGCAATCAGGTCTCATTTTTGTGGGCTCAACATAACTAACAAGGAACAGCAGCTCATCAGGTTAAACTAGACATTTTGGGCTGGCATGTATCAGGGAAGTGGAAACTGGTCAAAGTTCTGTTGTGGTAAAAAGAACATAAAAACTGTAGCAGTTTATGCATCGAATGCTAATAATATGGTAAGAGTCAGTGTGGTGGTGGGAGAGGTGGGTGCTTTGGGAAAGAGAAGCAAAACAAAAAGTCGGTGTGCATATGAAGATGTAATGGTGCACTACAGCCTGAATATTATCCTTGCTCTGCAAGGATAGCTATTTGTTTATTTATTTTTTATTTATTGTTAAAACATCATGAATGATTATTCTGAGCAGCATTTTCAAGCAATTCTAAGTGGTAAAGTATGGAAATGATGTGTGACTGTATTTCTTATATAACAGTATAGAAAGTAAGCCACAAAACAGAAGCAGTGTGGGTCACTGCCACAGAAAAATAATCACAAGGGACAGCAATAATGATAAAGTTGCAATCACCCAGGAGCTTACAGGTTGAGCTGGATTTCAGGCAATATGACTGGTTAATTGACAACTTGTTTCTAGAAAATGGAAAAAGCACATGAAGATAAACAGGAAAATGAAAAGCAGAACAAAGAAAAAAGGGGTAAAAGGAAAAAGTAAAGCACTGAGTCTTCTGTTCAGGAAAATTAATTAGAGGTGTTTGAAGTGGAGATAGGTTACTGATGGCCTATATTTGAAGATAAAGTAATGAGGAGGGGCAGCATTAGAGGAAATGAATATGCTATGTTCTTGAGAAAAAGACTTTTAAAGTGACTAATTAAAAGCAGTCTCACTAAACAACTGTAATTGCACATTAAAGACAAGTGGTACTGACAGGCTTAAAGAGAATGTATCGTCATTTGAAGCAGTACTGGGCATTAGTTGGGGGGGGGGTGGAACTGGAAGGCAATCAATGCTTATCATCCCCATGATCTCTTTTTAGTTCCCAGTGGCTGAAGCATTGAGTATTCAACTGATAAAGTTAGGCACCAGACTATGAAAGGTAAAGCTCTTGAGTAGTTTCTGTCTGATGGAGAAGCAAACGAATAAATCAAATGGTGATAGAATAGATAAAGGAAAGAAGATGTTTGACATCCTTGTGAAAACTAGAAAGCAGACATTTGCATATGTGTAGGAATTGTCAGAGACTTAATACAGCATGGTCATATATATACATGGAATATATAATATTGGGTTATGACACTGTGAGACTCATATTCAGAAACAAGAGGTTAGAGTATAAATTGTGGAGATTTGACATCAAAATCAGGCCTACTTCCTTGTTTTGAATACAGAAGGTCCTACGTCTGTCTGACAGGCCATAATGTGACCAAATAAACCATCTATATTGTGTGCACCACAACACAGAGGTAATTACTGTTACATGTGCTAACCTTGTTCTTATTTCTTTCTCTCCTCCTGCCTACCTTCCCCCATACAGTTAATTGCTCTTCAGACTACTGTCCTGCCTTACTCCCAACTGGTGACCATCGACCTTGGTCTGCCCTCACTAAATGTGACTTTGCTTGCCTCATACCTCAAAGAACCTGACTCTGATCCTCTGAATACAAAGTAGGTTTGGGCTCTGTATTGCTCTTTTAACTGGGCTCCAACCAGGTATTCCTTCAGAGTTGTTTTAAATTGCCTGTGCCTTAGTCTCCAGCAGCCAGTACCTCCCTTTTTTAGCCCTCCCTCTCCTAGCGTAATCTGTTCTCTCCTAGACTTATTTTTAACTCCCTCTACCTCCCTACTGTGCTACTTACTTTGCCCCCCTCTCCCTCCTGCTTACTTACCCTTAACTGCGGGTGTTCCACTCCCACATTGGCTCCTTCCTCCTGCACTCTTTAGCTCTAACCAGCCCTTGTCAGGCGATATAGCTAGGATCTGGATATTTTTCTATTCCTCCCTCTAACCTCCACCTCTACCTTTCCATTCCTTCAGTTAACCTCTACCTTTACCATACTATCCACCAAACTCTCTCTTAGCTTTACTTTTGTACCTCAGTAACCTCCCTTTCTGCTACCCTTTACCCTCTTCTATTCTGCTCCCACTGTATGTCTCTTCGCTAACCTCCTCTTACCACTCATTTTTTTATCTCTGGTGCTCTCTGGCCTCTTTCCTACCCCTTCTACTGGTCTTCATTTTATCTCACTTTCCTTACCTATTTTAGCTGATTGTCTCCTTCCTCATCTCTCCTTAGTGGCTGTGACCCGCTCCGCTGCCTCTTGGCTCACTCCGCTCCCTCCCTACCCCACCCACCCCCAGGGGTCCTACTCTTATACCTCTAAAGCCACACCCCTATTCCCTCCCATCCTATCCCTCTCCTTCCCGCCTAATTGCTACCAAACCTTAACACACACTTTCTCCCCTCTTTCTTTCCCCTATTTACCTTAGGTCTCATATTACCTATCTCCTTTTCTCTTACTTCTCTCCCTATCCCTCCTCAGTCCTCACTTCTCAAATCATTCCTTACTCCTTTCAGAACCCTATACTTACCCTCCTTTACTCTTAAACAGTCATACTCTCCCCCTCTTGTTCAACACACTCAGTCTCTCTCCCTTGAACAAGTCCTCTTTCCTCCTCTCCTCTCAGACTACCTAATAATGACTCCCTTCACACCAACTATGTCTACACTCTCATTCTTACTCTTAATTACCCTTCTCTCAACTTACCATCTCACTTTCTTTGAAATCTCACTTAACAACTTTCAGAACTCCTCACATAAACACACTTCTACTATACTCACTTTCACATCGTACTCTAATGTTACTTCTACCCCAAGCTATCATCTATCTAAATTCCATAGATTACATCACCTTACCTACCTACTACATTCTGACAAAAAAATAAAACCTCTAACACTTCTAAATAGCAAATATTCCACTAAACCAGCTAATCCAACACTACAAGATGGTGACATCCACCCCAACCCTGGCCCTTTCTCCCCTCCACCTCAAAACTGTTCACCAAACCTCAATAATAACTTCCTCATAGGACACCTTAATATTCAAAGCATAAATAAGAAAATACCCTTCATCCATGCCCTCTTAGATATCCACTCCTTTGATATTCTCTGCCTGTCTGAAACCTGGCTAAACCCAGGCACAAAGGACTCAGAGATTATACCCCAAGGTTATAACATAGTAAGACAAGACCGCTTAAAACGTAAGGGTGGGGGAGTAGCAATACTGTACAAAAATCAACTTAACATCTCTACTCAACCAACATATCCAAACCAAGATAGCAAAATAGAAGTCATCATTACTAAACTACAACTTAATGCCAAAAAAGCAATTTACATTATTTGCTTGTATCTTCCCCCAGGTAATAACATTCCAATATTAGAAGACTTTCTTAGTTGGGTTTCTTCTACCTATCCCCAAGAAACCATAATTCTAGGCGATGTTAACATTGATTGGAACACAATCAATGCTGATAATCCCTCATCTCATATTAACCTACATGGTTTTTCCCAAACTATTACCTCAACCACAAGAGTCAATAAGCCCAATAAGAAAGAGAGCACCTTAGACACTCACAAATAAAGACAACAAAAAGTATAAAATAGGTACTATGCCAGACGATATCAGCGACCACTCCCTAACCTACATTACCAGACAAAAGTCAGAATGTACAAACCTTCCTAATACAAGGCCAATTCGTTCTACCAAACATTTTAACTTAGAACATTTTCAAGCTGAACTGAGAGCATGTAATTGGAATTGCTTAAAATCACTCCCCCTACAGGAGGCAGTCTCAGTCTTTAACTCTACCTTCTTATCCATACTGAATAGACATGCTCCAGAACGTTCTATTAGAGTAAAGACCAAAACAGCCCCATGGCTTACCAACAACACTAAGAAACTTATTCTTATTAGAAACAAAGCATGGACAAAATGGAGATGCCTTAAACAAAACCCTGATTTAGCTCATTACCGCCAGCTCAGAAATCAGGCTAAGAAATCAATAATCTCTGACAAGAAACATTTCTACTGTAAACTTCAAGAAACCCATCATAACAATGCCAAACAATTCTGGTCATCAGTAAACAGACTACTTTCCCCAGGAACTGCAAAACTCCTTCCCTCTTAACGCTGACCCTGAAACCCTCTCCAGACTGCTAATGATTTTAACTCTTTTTTCTCTGAAACTATCCAATCCCTAGCAAAACAAATGAACACCAACAACCCTAATATTCCATCTAACATAGCTAACTCCTCCTACAACTTCTCTCTAAAACCTATATCTACTTCTTTCATCTACAAACTCATTCTCAAACTGAAACCTTGCACCCTTCTGCTGACAAGCTCCCTTCTCTTCCTTCAGAAAGCTGCCAAAGAAATTGCTTATCCTATTTCCTTACTTATAAACAGAACTATCCAAGAGGGAACTATCCTGACATCTGGAAAGTCTCCTACATAATCCCACTTCATAAAGGTGGTAACTCCCTCGACCTCTCCAACTTCAGACCAATTGCCCTTCTCTCACCCCTTGCAAAAATCATGGAAAAATGTATTCATCAGCAACTTGTTCACTACCTCTCTCTTCACAATATAATTGCAACCTGTCAGCATGGCTTTAGACCTCACCACAGTACCACAACTGCCCTTCTTTCCTTTGTAGACACTATCAACAAAAATCAAAACAACAATACACTCTCTTCCGCTTTTCATTGATCTCTCTAAAGCTTTCGACATGGTCAACCACTCTCTCCTACTAAACATTCTTGAATCTCTCTCTTGTGACAAAGTCGCCATTAATTGGTTTAGTTCTTATCTTAACAACAGACAGCAAGCCGTAATATGGGATAACCATATCTCATCACTATTACCCATTTCCATCGGAGTTCCTCAGGGCTCCATTCTTGGTCCACTCCTGTTCTCCCTTTTTATCAATGATCTTCAGACTTCTATCCCACAAGCAACCTGCATACAATACGCAGAGATGATTCTACCCTCATCTGCTCAGCACCTTCCTCTACTGAGCTGATCTCACTAACCCAAACTACCTTTAATGCTGTAGAAACTTGGTTCTCTAGACGTTTTCTCCTATTAAATGCCAAAAAAACAAAACTTCTCCTCTTCACCCCCACCACCTAGAATCCCCCTTTAAATTTCTCCATTCTCTCTAATAATGGTACTATCATCTCTCCTGATCCAACTACAAAACTATTAGGAATAACCATTGACAATAATCTCTCTTTTGACCAGCACATTAACAACAACATCAGGTTAGTTAACAGAAAAATTGGTTCCCTATATCGTATCAAACCTTTCCTAACCCCAACAACCATCTCACCTTCTATCTACCCTCCTATATGCTTCCCCAATTTATACTAACCTAAAGAAAACCAATCTAAAAAAACTTGCTACTTGCTATAACAATATAGCTCGCTTCGCCACTAGTAACCCCTTTAGGACCCATCATTGTATAAACCTAAAACAACTAGGCTGGCTTGAAGTTCAAAACCACATTATAATTCCTCAACTCACTATTGCCCACAATATACTACACCAACCTGACTATACCCCTATACTCTCACAACTACTAATCCCTTACAACAATCTTAACTCACTTCGCTCATCTAGTAAACTCATGACAAAACTATAAAGGCAAATAAATACAGCAGGTATCTCTTTTCAGTAAATACAATAGGTAGAATCCTGGAATTTTTACTCAGGACATAACTTTGACTACATCCTCAATACTTTTCAAACAGAAATTAAACAATACTCCAAATCACATGGTTCCTGTAGTACACCTGACTCACCTGTGTCTCTCCACTCTTTTCATCTCTGCACCACATTAGTTCTATTCCTTTTACTGTTAGTTTTTAAGTATGTACTTTCTGCACAATTAGTGATATTTAATTATCCATGTATTTTTAACTTGGTGGATTTTCTTGAATTTATCCTCAGTCCAATGTTTTCTATTTCCTCTATCAGTTATATCTAGAATAACAGATTTATATCTTATTGCAATTTCTTTAGCTTATAGTGGAGCTTTTTCTCCTCCTCGGGCCCTGCTGAAAATGATGTATCCAGCCAGACTAGCCCGGTTAACAAATGTAAAATAAAATAAATAAAAAAAAAAATAAAATAAAGATTCATTAATCAATTATGACTAGTGATGATGATTTACATTTGCTAAAAAGAAATGGAATTCATTTTCATGAGAAAAAATTCCATGAATTGGATCTGTGACTGTTGAGTTCAATTTCCAATCATTACTGTGCATCTATTATAATTTTTGTTTCTGTGGATCTATATATAAGGATCACTGAAATAACTTCTAAATGAAGAATTGAATAAAGCAAAACAACAGTCAAGTTGAATTTTAATAAAAGCAAAAAAGTTGAAAGTAACAGAGATACAGCTGATAAACTTAGTAATCGATCATCATAGAGACTTCTATTGGTCTTCTATTTTCAGATTTTCCTGTGATACCACCTTCTTTGAATGAAAAATGGATGCAGGGACCATAGGTGACCTTTTCTGGAAGATTAACTGTGTGTTAAAATGAATGCTTTGAAGCAAGATTTCTTTAGATCATTGTTTCGACAACAGCTATTATCTCATATAAAGACATAAATTTGCTCTGAGGGGCAGGAAGAGGCTCAGCCATTTTTAAGTAACTCTAGGTCAAATCAATAGATCATTACGAAACAGATAACCGTAGCCAATGAAATATGGATTCAAGAACATTTAATTTGTATACAATTAGAAGATTAGTAATTTAAAAACTGATAACCAGTCAATAAAATAGGAATTTATGAATACTTAATTTATATATAGGTATAAGACTTCACTTTTGTGTGCAGTTAGAAGACTTGGTCAAGAGACCCTTTTCTACTTCTTCTAATGTATTATTGTGCTTCCTCACCTTCCTAATCTTTTTCCAATAGGTTTATATAACTAATTTACATTTTATATAAATAAGTATATACTCATACAGTAATAACCATTGTTTAACAAAAAATCTTGAGTCTATTAATCATTAGTAACTTGTGTTAGGAATTATAAACCAACTGTAATTTGTTAACAGGCTTGTACATGGGATTACTCAACTAAGGAGTGCATGGATAATGTTATCTTTTCTGTGAGTGGATAAAATGGGTCCCAGAATTTCACTGTAAAAGATAGAGACACAAATTATTTTCATTACTAATTTTTCCTTCACCCAGTTCAAGATGAACTCTCAGTTCCCATTCATAAGTGATAGCGCAGTTTAAAACCTATAGAGTATGCTGTTTTACCTTAGGTGGTGCGTAATTTTGCTGTACCTGTTGAATGCTCACACCTTTATAGCACAACTGCTTCCTTCTTCTTAAAAATCTCTTAAAATTATTCATTTGTAAGTCTTTCACCTGCATAATTACATTCAAAGTCAGAAGAGGAAGAACTTTAAGAACTCTTGCCATAGAAGGTATTGTTATCAAACAACAGATTGATCAATCTTAAATATCATGTCATCACGTAAGTGGTGGCGCGGTGGTGTAGTTAGGTTGAGAAATGCTTGGTGCTTTCACCCAACTGGGAGCTTTTATCAGATTCCTGAAACAGATGTCCTACAGAAAAGTTTTTAAACCAGCATAGCAATAGCAGCCTGTAAAGACATGTGGATGAAATAGATGACAGAGAAAGCCAGACAAGTCCAGAGGCTGATTTTAAGGGTTGTATAATCGCGAAGGCTCATATCTGGGATACCAACCTTTATCAAAATCAAAGTGCCAAATGAAAATCCTCTTTGCAACCTCAGGGAAGGGTGACGGAGACCCTTTTTATCGGGGGTTGCAATCTTTGTGTGTGTCTGTGGTAGGAAGCTATCCAGTGAATAGATGTATGGCAGAACTAGTGTGTGGCTGAAGCTACATGCCACAGTGAATGAAGAGAATGCAAACAATGCTTAGGACTAATATTAATTGCTCATTGTTTTTATAGCCGCTTAACTAGCCCCAATGAAGACACTTCTCCCCCACATGCCAGGAAAAGACTTGTAGTAAGGCATAAGTGTGGTTAGTAGCAAAGAGCCTAAGAGCAGATTCAAAGCAAAGAACAAAGAACCACATCAGAGGCACACCACCAGCTTCTCTGGAAAGTGGCTCAGTAGATGGCACAAAAATCTGTCTGGTTGCAGGACAAAGACAGAAAGATAAAGCAAATAGGTATTAGACACCTTCATATGGAATGTCAATAGCAGCCTACTCTGTCAACACAAAGGGAACCTACTCACCAGTCCACAAGACATCTAATGCAGATGGAAGGAGTACTCCAGCAGCTTCTAAATGAAGAAAACCCCATGCAAAGCCTCTACTGTCCAGACCAAGCCCTATACTGAAATCAGAAGAGGAGCCCACCTTAGAAGAAGCTAAACACAGCATTAAGGAAACACACTGGGAAAGCCGACTAGATGAGGTCGTGAAAGAGATATGGTCAGCATTTTGCTGAGTTAAGGAAAAACTGTGCCAGAGGATACTCAAAGATTATGGAGAGAAAGCATATTCCAGTTGACTTCAGAATAACAAGCATTGTAGTGTCAATGTACAGGAACAAAGGGGCATTCACAACTATGACAGTACTACAGAGGTAGCAAACGCCTGTCAAGCTGCATGAAAAGCTCTGAGAGGAGTGACTGAGTGAACAAATATATAGAATAGTAGAATGTAAACTTTTGGCTTATGAGCAGTTTCAATTTATTAGGATGCAACACAATTTACCCAATGTTCGCTATGAGGCTGATAGCTGAAAAGAAACTGCATATTATAAAAGAGTTCAACTGGCACCCCCTAGACTTGAATAAAGATATGACAAGCGTCCGAAGAAAGCTAATTTAGGCAGTCCTTCAATGGTTCAAAGTCCCAGAAACATTGGTGGAATTATTGCAGGCTAAGGCATCACTGGGGAGCCAATAATATAAATATGAGCAGCATTTGATCTCTCACAGGGGTTCTGTGGTAGTAGGACTGTAACATGGTTCAGCTCTGTGCCCACTGTGTTGCCCACCAGATGGACTACATTAGAAACAGGATGGAGGCAACAGAGCAAATAAAATGGTGTATGCATGATGAAGCTGCTATAGACAGCCCTGAACAAGAACTTCAGCAAATGATGTGGGAATGTAATGCAAACTGAATGCACGTGAGTAGGAAACTAGACAAGATAACTGTAATGGCACCCAATGGGGAAATCTGAAGAAGCTAAAAGACAAAATAGTAGAACAGTTAACAGCTTCAGTTATCTGGAGAAGTGGCTGAGTAGTATGTAGTCTAAATGAGACGTCAAATCAGACAGGAGCGTAAGCCAAATGCCACCAAGGACAAGAGTAATGTGTAAAGCAAGAATGTAAAGTAAGGTGTATACTGGTGGTGTGACCATTAATATTGCATGGTGAACCTGGGTGAAGGCAGAGCAGTTGAGGAAGCAAGACATGAGGATGCAGTGCCGAGATGGATAGTAGGATGTAGACTGCAGGACAAATGAAGAAATCGAAGAAATGAGAACATCAAAGCAGAAGTACAAGTAGCTCTACTGCAGAAAGATCAAAGAGAACAGATAATACTGGTTCAGTAATAACAGGAAATCACAAAACAATCTGACAAGAGATTTTGAACTGACAAGATGAAGTCAAAAGGAAATTAGGAACCAGCACTGAGATGGATGGTTTGTGTGAGAAAAAAAACAGTCAGGCATGACTGTCAAAGAAGGTAAGAGAAAATTTGTTTATTGTCATTTTCTTTGGAACACCCCCTCGCTCATCCTTCCACTTTTCTTCTGTACACCCGTCACTTTAGCGTATCAAAACAGGAAGTCCACATATATGGACAGTGTATACATTCAGTTGAAAATACTGTGCAGATACTTTGATTTATGCAGAGCTTGATAATGTTCTGCATTTAGACAAGTCAACACATAAAGCCTGTTATAGTCACTGCTTTACTGCCTGGGATTGTTCTGCCCTCGTGAGATTGCACAGCGTTCTTCACACCCACCAGTGGCCAGTCTGTGCTTTGTTTATGAATACCAATGGCTGTTTGTGTCTAATTTCAGAGATTCAATTTGCATGCATAGGTCCACCTGCACATTTTCTGTGTGCCTCATGTACATGCTCTGAAGTACTGCTGCCACATGCAAGTGCCCTAAACCCTGACTGTAGTATTTAATGTCTCCTGTGTGGCTGAACAGTTACTTACCTGCACAGTTGTTGAGAAGTTCAATGTATAATAAGAATCTATTGCCCTTGAGAAAACATCATGAGTCTGACACTTAACTGAAATGGGCAGAAAATTAATAGTTTTGCTTTTCAAATACAATAATAAAATAATAAAATAATAAAATTAGCTCACGTGTCAGTATTTGACAAATATAGTGAGGTGAAATAGGAAAAGGCATAAAATTCAACAATTTTGTGGTAAATCAGCAGGATGAAGAAGTAAAACAAAGAAGGTATAAAATGTTGTCATATGTTTATGACCCACAGGACAAGCAGCAAAGAGAGTGCATGCATCATCATCATCTCCCTTCCTCCTGTTATTCACACCCACTCGAGATATGGAGTCAATTTTGCCTCTTATTTCAAGTCAGTGTCATCGTGTATTTTTTCACAATCATGCGATCACATATGCCTGAACATCACAGCTTCTCTCAATAACCCATCCATCGACATGAGAGTAATCCATGACACCTGTTCACTAACCTTCTCTGCAACAGCTATACTGGCTTCCACTCTGGATGTCTTCATTTTCAATTCATTCCCACAGTTTGCATTCTAATATCCACTAGGTACTTATCTCCATTACCTCAAGCTTCTCACCCTTTTCTGCTTTCAATGCCTGGTGGTTTGAAAGTGCTTACAAAAAGTATTGTCGCACTATTGTTACAAGCATTCCAACTTTGCTGCCATTCTTGAATAATATATCACCAATGACAAATTGTCTGGATGGCTGCAACACATCTGATTCTATTGTTGATATTCAGATGTCCTTCTCAACCACACCTCAGAAAATACTTGGAAGTTTTTAACTTGCTTGACTATTTTCCCTTTATTCTCAGTTTTTCTCTCTTTGATTGCCCCATTTGCCATGACGTACTGCTTTCAATACTTCATTTTCATCCAATGCCTTGGTTGTTGCATTCCAGTCTAATAAATGGAGTTGAAATTCCTGTCTAGAGCCCAAGCATATACATACAGAAGCTCATATTGATGTTTTCCTCTTACTATTTGAATTAGTCCATCATTCATAGGAACAGGACGAGATATGAGCTCTGATGCACACCCACCCCACCAGAAAACCCCTCTAAGGAGTTTGCACACTTACCATACTTGTGTCATTTGGGTCTCATAGCCTGCAATTCTACTGATATTTCCAGGACAGAACCATCATGTGACTGTTTCAAAGTCAGATGTGCTTGGGAACTTGTTGTACTTTGGAATGTCTAGTTGGATTTTTTTCTCATCTCCAGTTTCTTCCACCGTCTGTCTTGCTGCAATCAGGTTGGTTGTACTATATCTGATCTGGAATCCAAACTGCTCATTCCTATATCATTTTTTTTCTATTCAATATATTCATATCACTCACCTACCAGGCACGCCTATGCAGCTCAACAGGAGTGACATCTCTGTATTACCAGCAGTTGTACCTCTTCCCCGACCTCCCTTTCCTTAGCGGTTTCGTACTTCTTCTAGGGTGTTTCTCCTTTTAATCAAAGGCATGCAGTACAGCTTCAGATGTTTCATTCATATGCATCTCAGCACCTTCATTCACTCTTGATGTCCCTGAACTGGCAGATCAGATTGCTGCTGCAGACCCTAATGAATGGCATCTACAACTGTCTTTGTCTTTCTCCTGTTGCCCTACATCCCGACACAGATCATCTTTTGTATCAGATACTGAGTGAGTCACCTCCAGAAGTTGTTAGAGGGTCTCTTAACTGTGACTGCACTCTTTGCCATCATTGTTAGCCAACCATTCATTCTTAGTAAATCATATTTTCATAGATTGCATAGTAAGTACTAGACTAGCGTCTTGCACATCATTTTTAGCTCCAGCCAGTTTCCCTCAAAGCTGAGAATCAAACCTTGCACCATTACGTCTGTAAGACAAACATGTTAACTATTATGCTAACCCCTTCATCTCAAATCACTCTTCGTCCTGCACCCTTTTTTCTGTTAACTTCCGAGACGCCTGCACTCTACCATCAGCTCTTATGGATCTTATTATCATTCGCCTCAAACCAGAGTTTCTATTGTTCTATATACTGTTTTGAGATGCTGACATATATTCAGAAGTAGTTACTACGCATACAATCCTGGAGACCAACTGGAGGATAGCCTCAAATCTTCTACAATTCTCAAACATTCTCTGGTTAAGGATCTATGCTTAAGACTCACACAGCAGGCAACTAAAGGCTGAAAGGATATCAAGTCCTGTACCACAGGAAGCAGCTTATTAGCTCATAGTCTTTATCCTCTTAGCTAGTTGCCATTGTTTTTCCAGTCCATCTAACTCTCTTCCTCTGAGTTGATAGATCCATGAATATTTTCTCTTGAATTTTTTAAAGCTTTCATCGACATTCAAATTACAGGTATTCATCTTAAATCTTGTTGGCCTTAAAAATTTCAATTGACTAACTGATTGGTGAAGATTGTCAGACCAATTTCCGAATGACTCTTGCAATGCGTCAATATTACCCCTTGTTCTTTCCTGACTAGCAGCAGAAGTCCACTGAATTAGTAATGGTGGCTACCTCTTGTGTGTGATCTTGTGACTACATGCTGGCCCTGTTGTATGGGATCTTGTGACTGTCTTTCTTGACCCACCACCAACTATTAGCCACCATTAAACTACAGCGTTTGATGCCAAAGAGAATTCCAGAAAGATCCTCTCCTTTTTATTCCCATTGCCCCAAATCCATGTGGATGAAGAAGCTATCCTGATATTCTATTCAGCCCTGTCCCAGTACTGCAGCTCGATGCCTGGAATGCCCTTTCTAAAACCTCATCGCTGGCTGAATGTCCTCTCTTTCTCAACAACACAGCCCTGATGTTGAGCGGCTACACTGAGATCATATAAAGTGACACTCAGTCTTTACATTAAAGTCTGATTGCCATGAGTCTGGGAGAGACTCCTTTCTCTGATGAGATCCTTCACTTTCTTCAAAGTGACTCTTGCACAACAATACCCAGATTTCTTGTCTAGTTCTCTCCTGAGAGAAGTAGACTCGGACCCCAGACCATTGTAATTAAAGTGTCCTGCACTGTATCTCCTGAAAATGCAAAATGTTCAGTCTCCTTCTTATTATTATCATTTCATCATCTTCCAAACTAGATCCTGTCAGTGAAGATATATAGTTTAAGCTGATAGTAGTCCTTGGTTAATTTCTGGCACTTCGCTTTGCCTCACAGAATCCAGCTTTTCACTCATTAGAACTACTCATTTAACCCAGTCTTATGACCTGTAAGACATCACTGGCTAGTCAGGATGTTTAGGTTTATTGGTTTATTATGGGCACACAGTGGCTGAATCATACTGCCCCTCCCAGCTAAGATGGGTCTGTAGAATAGGATGGAGTAGCCAGACCTTAATCACTTGGCAGTGGCAGCCACTTCCATGCCCCTCCATTTTTTGTAACATTATACTCATGTGACTAAATCCTCCTCAGAGCTCAATTTTTTTTAAACTGTTGAGTGGCCAGACCTTAATTGTCCTACAGTGTAAGTGTCCATGTTCTCCTTTCTAAAAGATACAGTGTACCTATAAGCCAGCCTAAAGCAGATGCTCCACACAGCTCTTCCACTGACAGGTACCCATCTATAATCTGCACTGCTGTCCAGCACTCTCTTTATTTTTATAACAGTGTGGCACTCCAGTGGCAGATTTTTCTAAATTCAATTGGGAGGGCTGGCACCTTCCCATCATTCATGCAGAAAGAGCCACAAATGTTCTTTTGCAGGAACTATTAACACAGCCAGGAGAAATCCCAAGCAAATTCCATATAGTTATTAGAGGTCAAAATCAAAACACTTTGGATTCTGTGCTCTGATATGAAGAACTGCAAGCAACAATTATACTACCATTAGGTTACCATATTAAGACTGTCTGTTCTCAAAATACCCTATCTCCAAAAGTCTGTCTGGCTACACTCTAATGTCATGGTTTAGAATTATATCTGTTTGTTATGTTTGTATAAAAAGATAAAGCTCTCACACAAAATGTAGGCAATCTAAATACTAAATAGTATACCTCAGATTTGAGAACAACATAGCAAAAAGGCTCTGCAAACAGTAAAGAAGTTCCAATCTTCCCCATTTTACAAAAACTAGTAAAACCATAGGAATCATTGCAAAAAATTCTTGTATCTTGCTTGAACTGAAGGTGGTACTACCAAGACAGAAGAGTAGAACATTTGCCATAAAATACAGGGTGCAGGCAGAATTAAAACAAAATGAGTCATCTACCTTTTTACCTTTGGTGACATCCCGCGTCAAGAAAAACATCTGACAATACTGTAGTGTAAAGCTACTCCATTAATGAACATCTTAACTCCTATTACTTGTAAATGGCATTCAGAAGGTCAGTGTTAGCATAATACTAGTACTTTGGCAATCTTTTACCATTCAGTACATGCTGAAATGCATTCTCATAATAAGTTTGCCTTTGTGATCCTAACATTAATGGCAAATTGAGCAGTTGCATCTTGGACAGTAATAATAACAATTTCCATTTGCTTTACTGGGAAGATCCATTGACACAAGAAGTCACCCTCTTTCTAGGGATGACCTGTGAGCAATGTTTGATTTCTTTGAGTAATTTTGTCCAAGTAAGATCACATGGCAGGCAAATTGTGAGTTGAGGTAATCAAATCCCCAGGCTACAGGCACTACAGCCTATACAGCCTTAACCTTCTATGCCAACTCACTAGCTTAGGCAGTGTAGTAAATGCAAAAAATGATTGCATTTCTGCATCATTTATGCCATAATTAAGTTAAAACAATTGAAAATCTACTTTGGTATTTGCTGGGCTTTAAATTCTGCTTGCCAGACTGATATAACTACTGTTTTGTTTATCCTGGTTAAGACCCTGATAATAATGATCATTCTTCAATAGGTTATACCTACTATAATTGGACTGTTTTGGAAATGTTACTCCATACCCATAAAGGACCATATTGCCAAAAGTATATGGACCATAATTCATTAAACCTGTATTTTCCAATCAACTTCTCAATCCATTTTAGGGTCTCCGTGAAAAGAAATCCAGTCCCAAAAAACATAAGCATATAGAGTGTATGGGAGTGAGATAATTCATGGAAATGAGATGGAAGTTCATGTATAATCCCATATACAGCCCAAAATGCACGGGTCAAGTGTGCAGTTTGGGGCATTACTTAAGTCACAATGGATCACAAGAATCTTTTGCTCAACTAGACAGATATTGGGATGTGTGGGGAAGAAATAGTAACCATGCAGCAAAATTCTATATAAGGATGCTGGAAAAGTAGTGCAAAGCGAGACTCCCCACAGTAGAAGACAACCCCAAACTGACTACCAGAGTGGAAACCGCAAGCTCGATGTCCGCAATAAGCTAATGACTATTAATATGCTACAACCATTCCAATCCAGCAAAGCCAGGATGATGCATCTGCAAAAATAAACTGTGGGGCTGATGTATAAATAGGTTGCTTTATTGTATTTATTCAGCCTTTATATGGAAGCTGTATTCAGCAAAACAATGACTGTTTTGTAAACATATCAGAGGTGCTTGATGCTTTATTCTTCCACGGTCTCTAGTCCTCCCGCTAGCTTTGTTTTTTGAATATGCTACCTTATCATATACCGGGTCAATCAGTATTGTTTGGTGTAAACTACGGGTCATATTGTTCAGTGCAGGAATATGTAAATAAATTTTCTTCTTGCCCTTATCTCTTAAACACAGACACACACACACACACACACACACACACACACACACACACACACACACACACACACACACACACACACACACACACTACACACACCCACACACACCCACACACACACACACACAAAACGTGTTGAAATTTTTCCCCCTACAATCTGATTTGTAGTCAATATCTAAAGGTAGTATAAGGTAATAAGATTCATTGAGTATTTGCACTTACAACGGTTCTTCCTAAATCTAGTTTTCAAATTCTTCCAAACTATAGAAGCTTAGAAATCACCAGCATAAAGCCAAATATAACAACCCACTTCATCAGCTTTATACCTTATTTTGCAAATAACTGACAGACATAAAATGCTATACTCACTATTGCTTGACAGACTTTGTAATAAACTGCTTTTAGCAGCACCCAATTACTTCTTGGATAAATCCACAACAAAACTGTAGCCCATGTTATATTCTATTACATGTATACTTAATTTTCTGAGGTTGTAAAACATACTTCATCAAAAGTTATCAATTAATGCTTCACATCTAATATCCAAATGCTGCAGTCATAATGAACATCAGTAAAGAGGAAATCTGTGAAAAAAAAATCTAGCCAGCTTCTTTGAGTTTCAAGAATCCATTTTTAGAAATGACACAGTTGTCAGCAAATATATTTACCATTTATAGTCACAAATCTTTACAACAGGGTTTTGGTGGTTCATTCTCAAACCATGTAGAAAATGACTGCACTATTCCCTAGTATCTTACTAGTTCATTTAATAACAAACTAATTTTCATCTGTATGCATATTCATAAAATAGTTGTTGTTGTTGTGTCTTTCTGCTTTTCCCGGTTATTATACAGCGGACTCCTGTCCGCTAATGATTGGCAGTTGATTTTACGTGCTGAGTTGCCAGCCTTAATGCACAACCTTCAGCGAAGGTGCTCATTCACGCATGTCTCCATGCAGGAGACGCTCTAGCTGAGAGTCGAACCGCTCAGCATCTTTCATAAAATAGTACATATGATAAGAAAAGATGGGTGCTGTACAAATGCCATTAAGGGAATATATTCACTGTGGTGCAGCGGTTAGCATTGTCACCTCACAGCAAGAGGTTCACCTGTTTGATTCTCGGCCGGAGTGCCTTCTGTGTGGAGTCCGCATGTCCTCCCCATGGTCGAATGATGTCTAAAGACATGCAGGTAGGTGCATGGGTGAATGGGTGTGCCTTGGGCATTGGGCTAACAACTCGGCACCATAAAAATCCACTGCCAATCATTAGCAGACAGGAGTTCCACTGTGGCGACCCCTAACTGGGAAAAGCCGAAAGACAGAGACATTCAAGCAGAAAAAAACTATTGCATAACAGCTATATGTAACATTTTTAAGGATCATCCAAACAAACATATATGTTTGGTTTATAATTTCCTCCATGTATCTAATTATCATAGTGGACTTTTCCTTGGTTTGATAGTCCTTTCTGTCTTCTGATCTTTTGGCACATCTACACATAAATTCTCTCAACTACATTTGATCTATATATTTGTCTGGTTATCATAAAATAAATCAAGTCAATACAGCAAGCATATTGATGTTGCTACTCTTTTTTTGGTTTCTCTTTTACCAGGATCCCCTTTTTATTTCCCACTCACCACACTTGAACATTAATCCTCCCAAGCACCCATCCCTGTTAAACATATGCACTTAACCTCCATGCAGTCAGGATGCTGTTTTTGGAATCCTCTGTGCTACGGCTTTAATGTCAATTATTAATTGACATGGGTGGTATTGAGATTTCTTATTTCTGTCTAGATATGCATTTTATGATGGAGTACAGATAGCAGTAATGCAGAATTGCTGGTAAGGTTTTAGATATTTGAACTGTTGCGCATTCATACTTTCCAAATTGTTCATTTAGCTTAGTTGGTATACACAGAGTCTACAAGATTTCAGGTACTGGCTTTGTCTGCTGGACCTTGAGTGCCAACCCCAGCAAAACTCATACTGTTCTGTGATCTTCATTTATATAGTGTTATCCTCACTAAACATGTCTCCAAACTATGTACATTCAGTAAATTCATAAATGTTTCATGGCTGGGCATGCACAAAATTGTATGGTTACACTTAGCCTATCCACAAAGGTAGACATTTAACTAAAAAAAAAAAAAAAAAAAATCCAAGTATTGCATCCATCCTATCCCAGACAACGTGTATGCCGTCATTCCAATGTGTTTCTTCATAAAATGTCTTCTACTTATTTTTTTAAACCCAAGAGAAAATTCCCTTTGACTTATTGGTAAAAAAGTATCTTTCTCACAGAGATGCTTCAGTTCTCTGCACTGAAGCAAAAGCTTCCTAGGCAATAAGAGAGTTACAGGAAATACTTTTCTTCATCGCAGTCCTACTCAACATGTATTATATCAAAGCATGTGTGGCACATAGGAATGTCTGCCATCCAGATGATTTATTTTCTGGTAAGTGCCAATCTCCTTGGTGAACACACCAGTAGTGTCTGAGTTATGTTTCATCAAAAAAGATCTTGCAAAAATTTCACTCTTTGAATTATTGATTTATTTGTTTTTTCCAGACCATACCAAAAAGTTGGAATGCAACAATGGCTTAAGAAAACATCTCTGCTCCTCGGTTTCTGTTGCAACACTCTAGCTGGAAGGATGTTCAAAAAGTGATTAATAGAAACTGCCCACTTTTGCTATTTCTTCTATAGTATGCATTGTGCTTTATTTTCTTGATTTCAGAAGCCTGCTTTGTTTTACCCTCATCCTAGTGCATAATGCATATGTGTAATACCCCTTTCAAAAACATTTTGACATGAGGATGCATTGAAAGAGGAGGATCCACAGGTATACATGCTGAAATGGCTGATAAATTAACCTTGATTGAGGACTAAGAAAGGTGACAGGACAATAACACACAGAAATATTGTAAAACCATAGAACAATCTGAATGGGTGTCGGTTATGCTGTTGTCACTGACTAGAAAACCTTTTCCATTTGCTAATATATGATTATCTAGTAGCAGGCCTTCCTGCCTCCATTAGTACCTGCTGCACATCCTCAGAATATAGGTGACTAAAGGGAATTAAGATCCTACCATCCAAGTAGTCAGTTGAAGTTGATTGGGCCTGGGATGTATCAACCCCCCCTTTGATCTTGTACAGTAGATACAGTCTGAGGAAGCTTGTGGTAATGGCTCATGCCCATTTCCAAAAGAAGGGCGAAATACTGTTGCCTAGACCAGAAAGGTGTCATCACAATGACTTGGGGGGATTTTTTCTGAATCTTCAGAGGTACCCAGGATATCAGTGGGAAGGGTGGAACAGCATACAGGAACATTCCTGTCCAAGAAAAAGAAACGTCATCTGTCTTCCAGGCCTTCTTGCATGAATTCCTTATACACAATCTTTCCAGCTGATTGTTCACAGAGGAGGCAAATAAAACTACTTGAGGAACTCCCTACAGATGTTTCATATCTTGGAAGACACCCTGATCTAGTTTCCATTTATGACAGCCTGCTCTGGTCTGCAGACTAGCTTTGTTAGCCTGTGACAGTGCTTCACAGCAAAATCTCAATCTACAATTTTGCTCTGACTGAATGCAGGATGCTTGTAGAGTGAGATTGTGCTGCAAAGCTATATCACAGGATAACATGGCTAGTCTGCAAAGGGGGAATGACTTGGCTTCCCCTTTCTTGTGGATGTTCCACATGACTCTGGCATTGTCTGTAACAGTTTGAAGAGGTCCTGGGGAACAAAGATGATTCAGAGATATGAGTGCCTTTATCAAGGCAAGCATCTGTTTTATATTTATGTGCCTGCATCTGTCCTTGGTGTCCACCAAACACTCCACTTGTATCCCTCCAGAAACTGCTCCCCAAGCAAAATCCAAGGCATCTGAGGTGACTGACTGCTTCAGAATGGGGAGAGACAGAGAAGGGGGACACCCACAGTTAAGGATATTTGCTGTCTCCACCAACTAATTTCTCTTCTGACAAACCGTACAACTGGGATTCAAAAAGAGAAAAGATGTTGGTGCTTGGTCCAAAGAGACTCAGATACCACTGTATCTTTCTCTTGTGGAGTCTTGCCAGGGGTATTGTCAAAATCACAGATGCATTGAGACCCAAAATCCTGAGGTATTTCTTTGCAGTGACAGTATTCCCTCACATTGATGAAGTCTGAATGGAAAACGTTAGAAATAGATCAAGATATAGATCTACTTTTTCATGTGGAAGGAAATCTTGTTATGTAGCTAACACCACAGTAACACAGTCCCATGTGAATTTGTTGAAAAAAGATGTGTGAATGTTCTCTTGGAATCCCAGCTTGTGTAAGAAATTTCTCAGACAAGTGTGAAACTCCTGACACTTTGAGAAAGACTCTGCAAAGAGAAGCAAATCATCTAAATATTGAGAAATGTGGATAGCCTGTAACCAGTGCTGAACTATAACTGGAGCTATTCACTTTTTGAACATTTTCCATCCAGTGGACAGTCCAAAGGGTAATTGTTTTATCGCCTGTGTGGCAGAGGGGCCAATAACTAAATTTTTATCCACAGGAGCTTTTAAAATCTCATTTTTAACATAATCTGAGATGTTGTGAGAGTGCAGTCAGGCAAATGTCATTAAAGCAAGAATAGAGACTATAGTCCTCAAAGAACTATGGTTCTGCTTTGATGTTTGAGTGCTATATTTATTCTGTTTTATTTGCTTTATGATCCAGTTTAAATAATCTTCTTTAGGGGAAAATGCCTTGAAAGAAAAGGGGCGATAAAAAGCTCTTTGAGTATGTGTCTGACATGTCTCTAAACTCATGAGCGCTGTATATACTTTTTTTCCTCTCCTTTTTGTTTCCTGCTGTAAAGTTCCAACAAAAAACATTGGTTTGGCTTTAATTTACTTTAAGAGTGCTTTCTCGAGGCATGAAACTGCTGTTACACATAAAGCTTCACCCAAGATATGCTCGCAGTATCGCAAGTCTGTTCAACTAATGTGAACTTTGACCTCTAACAGCAGGAACGAATTAGAATGTTCAGATGTGACTGGTAAGACTCATTTAAGCAATTCTACAGCAAGCAAAGCATTTGGAGGAGAAAGGAAAAGAAAATATGGATAATTTATATAATCTGTACATTAGTTATTTAGATCTATATAGTTTAGCCTTTTAATAAGTTAAAGCATTAGATGTTGACTTATTATATGTCTTCAAAAATAAAGACGCAAGCTTAAACAGTCAGAACAGGAAGTCAGTGGAATGTTTGAATGCTAAACTAAGCATTTTATTATGCTATTGTTAGAGACTACTAATGAATAAAGGACGACAAGTAAGTATACTAACATTAAAATGTTATCATATTATATAACATACAAAGTTTTCATAATATAAAATACTTTTGTTTTATTGAATACCTCATTGTTCCAACAACTAGACCCTAAATGTTTTGATAAAATAATTTACAACACTGTCGACTAACCATTCACTTATTCAATAAAACACTATTGAAATATATATGATAATTGATAGATTACTTTACACATTCTGAGGTAACTAGTAAAATATACTTTTGTTTTATTTACATATTATCTTCTTATCTCTAGTTAAAATAGTGAACTATAACATAAATAGTAACATATTTATCTGATAATTGTTTCTTTAGATATTTAATTGAGAACATCTGTGTCTATAAGTTTCTTAAGTGATTTATCACAGTTGAGGAAAATACTTATTGTATTAATTTTTTTTCCTGCCTTTTAATTTACTGTACTTGATACCAACAAACAAATGTTCCTGAAATCTTACCTTTTACTTATAGTAATCTGTAGTTGATTCACAGCAGGAACTGGATGACAAAGATTTATTTAATTAAGATCTTATTTATTACCTCTTTAACCTGTTTTACTCAGCAAATAAAGACACATTTGACAGACAACTGTAAAATTCTGTCAGGTGAAGGGAACTTCCCCATGTTACATAATAAGCTGACCTATTGATTTGTAGTCTCAGAAGTCATATTATGTTATAACATGGAAATAATTTGTAACTTCTTTCTCTTATACCTTTGAAATTTGCAAATAGTAAGTGGTAATTGCAAATTTATGTTACATAACAATTTCCATTTAATGCATATTGAGGGTCTGATAGCAATAGTACATTGTCATCTTTACTACAGTTCCTTAAAATAAACAATGATAGATTCTCATATACAAGTATAATATTATTGTGTATATAGTATAAATAACATGTTTTAGTTGGTTATAGAAGTTATTAGATAGATACATACCACACTGCTTTATTTATTAAGTTAACAATTGGTGTCATATATAGAAAGTTTAATTTAGTTTTAATACATGTTTTTTTTTTACAAGAAAATATATAATTAAAACTTTAAATTCTTAACACTAGGAAGTACTAATAGGGAATAAATATCACATCCATTTTGTATTTACTTGATATTACTAATTAGTTGTCATGGTAAAGGGGTATTAACTGTTGTTAGTAAGGGGGTGGTTGATTCAAACCTTGGTTTTCTGAATCGAGAAGGATCTAGGAACTCCATGGAAATTGGCTATCCAGAAGTGGTTTTGATATCTTTGAAGTTATTGATCTAATAATAAATCTGGCAGTTGTTATTAAGGAGGTTATACATAGTTTTTATCTATTTAACGTTTTTTCTTTATGTTATTCTATGCTCATATAAAATCTGAAGTATCTATGTATTGTCAAAAAATGTTTTGCTTATAGAAATGTAATATGCTGAATATAGAAATGGTCTTAACAACCTTATAAAAGAAACAGTTTTAATACTTAAAACAAATACAGGTTGATATTTAGCGGTCTTACAAAGAATCCCACATAATGGAAAATATTTAGGTAGAATGTCTTTTCCTTGGTTATACAATAAGTCTATGGGACAAAGAGGTACAATGATACTATGGAAAAAATCATTGCCGATTCCAAAATATTAGAAGTCATATTCAGACAAAATGGCATGTTATTGTATAGTTACTATAAAAGAAATAAATAAAAGCAAGGATTTTGAGAAAACAGTTAATAAATATCTTGAGTTAACATTATAACTAAAATTAAGAGCGATAATATATACAGGAGACTTCCAATTATATATCCTATCTAGAATGATACCACAAAATTATTGCTTTATAATCATAACTATATACCAAAGCATCAGAAATTCATAAAATTAAATAAAATTTGAAGATATTTATGATTTAAAAGAGCAAATTCTCTAGAATTATATAGTATTCAGCGATTTGGTACTCAAACTACTATTGACAAAGTATTTGTGACGATATGCATATACAAGACAAAAGATATTTTTCATTAGCTCCTGACTGATGTAAATATGGCCACCATGCTAGAATTAGTATCATATTAATAATTTATTGATATTTTGGCAAAATAATCTCAGCCTATATTATTAAATTAAAAAGAGTTTAAAAATTGAAGCACTAAAAGAAATACTATTATTTTGGATGTGTGAAAACAGTGATAATACCAACTACAAAGCAATAGTATATGGAACTCATTAATAAGCTTATCTATTTAGTCAAAACTGAGTATTTGAATAAGATAAAAGAATACAGGAAACAAACTAATCAGATTACAGTCAGAATTGACATTTAAAAAATAATATAAATGCTAAGGACATAAAATCGGCAATGAATTAAATGTATCTAAGAATATATGAGAAATCTTAGAATCCTAAAGAGGTTACAATAGAATTTAGAAGACTTAGAGTGCTGCAGTCCTATTCCAGTCATCCTAAAATATGCATAGATTAGCAGTGGGAATCAAATGTTATCTATCTCTAAATATACTTGAGAGGATGAAAGATGGAAACAACTAACAAATACAAATGTGTTTGAAGGAACACAAGTATTCTAGAATTATTTAGAAACACCATGGAATTATGAAGCCAAAGGGAACATAGAGTTAATGATATGGAGATGATTTCTTAAAAGTTAATATTAAAAAGTTAACAAAGGAACAAAGAATTGTTCAAGCAATGGCACAAAGGAATTAAATTAAGGGAATAATTTTTTGAACATAAAATAATAAATCACCAGGTCAGATGTAGAGGCAATTTTAAGATATATAAAATATTACTGGGTGAAGTCTCTGAGGACCTAATAGAAACCTTGGAAAGATTTAGGAAATATGAATTTTCAATGCCCTCCTGGAAGTAATGCAGGAGTATCTGATTTTTGGGAGGCTTATGGAAGATCCTGCTTTAGTAGCCTCTTATGGTCCAATATCATTGTTAAATGTTGACTACAATTTTTTTATACCAATTCTTGCAAACAGACTAAATCAATTAATGCCTAATCTAATAATTGATAATCAAATGTGTTTTATTTTGAATAGAAACGTTCAAGATAATATTATAATAATGCTATCCTTAATAGAACATGCAAATAAGAACAAAAAAAAAAACTATCAATCATTACTTTAGATTTAATAAAGCTTTTGACTCCATAAACTGGTCCTATTTATTTAAGGCACTTGATATCTATGGGTTTTCATCCGATTTTATAAATCTTTTAAGTAGATTATATGTAAATTCAATTTTATATGTCAACATCGGTGCCTTCTTATCAGGTCCTCTTAAAATCTTTAGAGGAACCAAACAAGGCTGTCCTCTATCCCTTTTATTATTTGCTTTATCTATGGAACCTTTGGCCAATTTCATAAGAGAAAATCCTACAATAAGGGATTTTAATATTAATTCTAACTATAATTCAAAAATACAACTTTTTGCAGACAATATTTTATTAACAATTGAGATATAAATTCTTCTATTAAATTAATATTAAATATTAAACAATCATTTCAAACATTTGAAATGATTTCTGGCCTAAATTTAATCAAGAAAAAAAAGGAACTTTAATATTGAACAAAAGGATAGATAGTACATTAAACAATCATAGTGAATTTAACTGGTTAAATAACAAGCTTGAATACCTAGGGGTATCAATAAAAACATCTTGGAAAGAAACCATAAATACAAATATAAAACATTGGTAGTTATGTTGAAAGAATATATAGATACATGGAATAAAATGTTTTTTTTCTTTAGAAGAAAAACTTGTCTTAATAAAGATGATTATTTTACCAAAATGTTGTTCTTCTTTCAAACACTAATGGCTTCGCCCTCAAAGAAATTAATAAAACAACTAAACTCTGTGTTATTAAAATTCTTATGGTTTCCCCAAAAAACAAGAATTGCATATGCATGGCATTATAAAAATTGGGATGAAGGAGGAATATCATTTCTGAATCTAGAGATATATGTTGAGGCTATAACCCTTAAAATAGTAACACAATGGTTAAACCCTAAGTATAAATCAAATTGGAAAAATCTTCACATAACTTCTCTCCTTACAAATATAGATTCAAAATTAGAAATAAGTACGTTTTCAGAAAACATTAAAATCTTTCTAGTGTTAAAAGATTATATTTATAATACAAATAAAAATGAAAAATGTTCCCCATTTCTTAAATATATAGTAAGTAAATTAAAAAAAATCATTAAATAAAACATATCTAATGGAAAACTTTAATTTTTTAATGTTTTCTATAGTATATACAAAGAAATGTCTTGATTCATTCAATGTACCCAAAATCAGAGATATGGAAGACAATGGTTTAGTTTATTGGCACCAATCTTTGATAAATAATAATATTCAAGAACCAAACTTCCTTATGGCCACATATGATAAAAATAATAATAATTGGTTAAATATACAAATTTTCAGAGAATACATTATTAATGAATTTAAAATACATCAAATGTCTAAAACAACATCTTTACCTAAAATCCTACTACTCCTATGTGAAATAAATATGTTAAATAATAATAAAACCCTTTCAATATCAAAATATATAACACTCTAAAATTAGATAGGCAAATACCAAAAGGGTCGTTTTGGAGTTACTCTGAAAAAATTAATAATGCCAGCTTTTCAGAAAATGAAAAAAAGTTAATACTTAAATCAATTAAACATACAACAATGTCTCCCTTTTGGAAAATGTTTTCATGGAAATTAATTCATAGAAGTTTTATCACCCCACACAGAATTACAATAATCTCAAACAATGTTATTAATAAATGCTGGAGGTGTGAAGAGACATTATGTGCAGACTGGGAACATATGTTTGTTAAATGTAAGAATGTAAATCAATACTGGTTAAAGTTTAAAAGATTTTATGTTATCATTGTGGCTGACAAGCAAAATTCTGATTCACTGTTATTTTCTACGCCTGACACTCTACATGTATTCCAGATACCTCAAGTACATCTTGGTCTTTGCCTATGGTATAGCAAGAAAGCTAATACTAACAAATTGAAATCTAAAATATTCCCTCTTTATTTCAGGATTTTATTGCATTAGCTAAGATTGTGGCTGCGGCATGGAATTACAAACTCGCATTCCTTTAAGCAGATTAATAAATGACAAGCCACAACAACACATTGTTAAAACTTAAAATTATTAGATAAAACAAGTATAAAAGGTTATTACAGGTATTATAGGCACTATATATTGTATATAGTTATTGTTACACATGCTGTTTTTGAACCAGGCTAATGTAAATGTGTAATATTTATAAATCTAATAAAAATTTAATAAAAAATTCCATATACTTTCACAATTAGAAAGAGCAAACTTTAACACGTGAGCCTGACATTTCAAAATTCTGAAAATCAAAGTTGTGGAAACATACATTTTTCCCATACATATTGCCCAAGACACATCAACTGGCCAGCTTCCAAATGCTTGTGCTCTGCCACACATTCACTTTGACTATTGGCTGGTTTGCCCTGAGGAAGGAAAATCAGCAGTCAGAGCTGAAAATTATCAGGACATTCTTAAATAAAAGTTAAGAAGTAGCATACTCATGCTGAACTATGCAACAAGAAATAACCACTACATTATTTCTTAACAATGACTATATACAATTCTAAGGGAAGTCGGTGGGTGTGATTACTACAGCACAGCAGTGAGGAATTCAAATATCTACTTTTATGAGTCAAGACAGCATACACAGCTATAATATGTTCATCATTCCCATTGCTGCAGTAGCTTTTAGGTGATATGGGTTGACAACCATGGCTTATCTAACCTGGGAGGAGGGGGATGGATATGGATCCAGGATCCCCTGGACAATGGTCCTAACAAAGCCAGTTCTGGATCTAGGAAAGGAATGCAATCTATAATACCTTGTAAAAGTAAGTACAGAGGACCAAGAAGCTGCCTCTGTAATACTTCTATACCGCTCCTTTCCCATATGTCATTGAAGAGGACAAGGCCCTCATAGAGTGAACTTTGATACTGCCTGGAACTGGTTTATCATGTTCAGCATAACAAAAGACAATAGCCAAGGATAACCATATGAAAATAGTCTGTTTTGTCATGGTCTCTCCATTCTTAGTTGCAACATTAGCAATACATAGCTTATCAGCTTTTCTAAAGGACTCAGCTCTGTCAAGAATGTGCCCAATCTGCCTACGCATGCTCAAAGTATGTAGAGTTCTTTCTTCCTGGATCTGATGGTCAGTTTAGAATGCAGAGAGATTGACGGCTTGAACTCTGAAACAACCATTGGCTTAAATTAGGGATTTTTCTCTTAATGATATTCTATCCCTATGGAAGAACAGATTAGGTTCATCCACCATGAGAGCGTACTACTCTGATACCTGTCTTTAATGAACATTAAATGTGATTGATGTACAGGTCCAAAGGGAGATCTGACTAACTTTTCCAACTTAAAGATAAAGATCTTTTCTGCAGAGGTCTTGATTACTAAAAACTTTTGAGATGATCCATGGGCAAACATGCTGAAAAGGCCACAGTATGTACTTTAACAGAAGAGTACAAAAGGCCACAGGAAAGTGACTCACACAAAATATTTGAACATCAATGGTACATAATCCCTTAGAGGGTCCTACTTTTTAGCTAGGTTACAACAAGAACATATTTTCTTCTTGCCAATATAAGATTTCATAGTAACAGGTTTCCTTGTCTCCTTTACAATCTGCTGTACATCCTCTGAAAAGAGCTGCATCAAAGGAATTAGAATTGAATCATCTCAGGCAGGTAGTTGAATATATTTGAGAATGGAGTCTATCAAACTCCATTGCTTGCATGAACAGGTCCAGTTTGGAATGAAATATGGTAATTGCCCTTGGCCAATTCCATAAGAAGGGAGAAGCAGTGTTGTCTGGGCCAAAAGGGGGTCACCACAATTTTTTTTGGAGTATCCTTCTGAATCTTCAGAATTACCCTGGATATCAGTGGAAATGTTGGAACTGAATAGAGTAACATACCTGTCCATGGGAATGAGAAGGCATCTGTTTTCGAGGCTTGTTTGAACTGAGTCGTGGAGGAGAATCATTTGAGCTGTCTTTTGAAAGGAGGTATATAGATCTCTGTGAGGAGTTTCACACAACTGGATCAATTCCTGAAAGACCTCCCCCATTCAGTTTCCATCTGTGAGGGTCTGTCCTGGTCCTCCTTCTCTTGTCTACCTCTAAGTTTTGCTCTGATACAATGTAGCATGTTTGAAAGGTTAAAGGGTGCTGAAGGGCTACCTTCCAAGCAATCATAAACCATCTATATAGAGTATATGACCTTGTACCCCCATGCTTGTTGATGTACTAAATCACTGTGGCATTAGTGGTAATCACCTGGCCAAGTCCCTGGGGCCATAGATTATGAGGAAATTTTGAAGGCATGGATCATAGCCAATATCTCTGACATTTATGTATTTTGTCTATGTGAGGCATCCCAGAGGCCTTCCATCTTTAACCATATTGCAACTGCACCCCCATGCAAAATCTGATGCATCTGTAGTTTCAGACTGACTTGGAAGAACAGGAGAAAAGGGAAGTCTGGTATTTGCTTGTATTTGGAGTCTCCAATAGTGCAGTTCCTTTTTATACAGCTGAAGACATGAATGTGAAATCCAAGAGGATGCAAAGTTTAGGTCCATGTGTTTTTTTATAAACCATTGAATCTTTCTCATGTGTAATTCTGTGAGAGAAATCATGAGAATTACAGATGCCATGAGCTCCTGGGATACAAAGATACTCTCTGCCTGAAATCTGAGACTAAGCTGGGAAGCTCAGGAAAGCGTTTAGATAAAAATCCATCTCCTCCTGCATCAAAAAAGACCTTCTGATAGAAAGACAATACTGTGTGATGTAGTCAGGGATTGTTGAATATTTTCTGGCATACCAGATTGGTCAAATGAGGTGAAAGACATATTAATTACTCCTGACACCTGGTAAAAGACAAGTAAATTATTTAAATAAGGAAATATGTGGATATCATTCAATCTGCAATGAGATATGAATGAGGTTAAACACTTTGTTATACACCCTTGCAGTAGAAGACAACACAAAAGATAATGCAGAGAACTGATAATGTGATCCAGAGACAGCAAAAATGAGAACTTTTCTGAAGCCTTTGGCAATGAGAAAGTGATGGAATGTATGTTTTAGATCTAATGTTACCATAAAGCTTTCCTGAGGAGTGAGAGATAGACTCTGAAGGGTCAACACCTTAAATTTTTGTACACTGACATACAGATTAAGGTAGTAAAGATCTAAACAACTATCCAACAGACTTTTTTCTTTGGTACCAGAAACATTCTAGAATAAAAGCCTTTGTCACTTTGATTTAATGACACTGGCTCTATGACTCTCCTAGGTTGTGTAAGAGCAAAAAAAAAATGAAGAAAAAAGTCTGGTTGGGAGGTTGGGAAGAATTCACCTGAAAGGAGGTATTTGTATCCAATCCCAACTGTACTCCTCCTCACCTACCTTTAACACCCATGTATTTGTCACAGTTTGTTGCCAAAAGGGAATATACAGATTCAGTTGAGTAAGTTTTGAGAGATTGGGGCAGGTGGGGAAGAGCTGGGGGAAGGATGCTGGCATAATCGTTCTAAATTTATAGGCTGTCCCTATTTAGGAAAGGATTCTTGTTTCTTGTTGTTCTTCTCCTGCCATCTCTTGTTGCTTCCATGTTCAGCCTGAGTAGGCAGGGATTGCTTGTTTTGTTTCTTAGACATGAAACAGGATCTGGGAGGTGTGTAATAGGGGGGCTGGAAAATGTTAAAAACTCCTTGAATTGGTACCTCTCTCATCAAACTGTTGAGGATACTTGAGTATCAGATGGGTCAAATAAAATCCCCTTATTCAAAAGTAAAATTAACTTTCAGACTTTTCCTCTTCAAAAACTTTTGGTTATATTTTTGAGCCTCCTCAAAACATTATGAAGCAGAGAGCCTAGCCACAGTATCTGCACAATCTACACACACTCTTTAAGGCATGTTTAGATACTTGAAAATGCTGGAAAAAGTAGAAATTTAGATAATTTTCTTTAAAAGTGAAAAGAGCTAGGTCTCCTCAGTCTATATTTATACAAAAGATCAGAAATTCCACATATGGGTCTGACAGCTAAGAATTCTCTTTGATATAAGTGGAAGAAAAAAAATTCTCATATCAAATCTTTCCAAAATCATCCCTTCTTTGTAGACAGGGGAAGGGCTAGATGATACCAGGAGCCTGTTGCCTGCTGGTGTAGATGCTGACATTGCCACAGGGTCAAACCTAAGGTAAAAATACGTTCATTAATTTGAGAAACTTTGTAAAGCCTGTCTGCTTTTTTAGGGACTGAAGGTTGTGAATCGGAGTTGATGCAGACAGCATTATACACATCCTCCGGGGATAGCCCTACAGGAAGAAAAGGCATAGAATGAGACATATTCACCTACAACATTTACTAATAGCTTGTCAATTCAGGGAAGCATCCATTTGTTCCCATAAAAGCACCTCATTCATCCTAGCAATAACTTGAGAAAAAGAAAACACTTTCAAAGGAGGCTGTGAGGGTCATTTTTCCTCAGCATTAGAGTTTTGGGCTTGAGAATCTACAGGAGACCAAGCCCTGTCTTTTCTATGTCTCACTCATGAGACATGTCTTCCTCAGGAATATTTCTACTGACCTGATTTGCAGGTACTGAATTTTCTGTACCAGGACAGGTTGTCTGCATTAATTTAACTAAGGTAAGAAAATGATTTTCCTTATAGCAATCTTTTGTTTATTCTTTACAGGTATCTGCAGTAGCTGACTTGAAGAAAGAATCTCTGCCCTATCAATAGGTGACTTCCCCATGAATACATCCAGCAGCACTCTACAGTGTGTCTCCATACCCCCCAAAAAAGATGGTTCTCCCATGTCCAGTTCAGAACCTGGAACTGACAATGGTGATGTGGCTGACGCTAAGATCTTGATGCCTATAAGGACTACACTAGAGTAGGCTGGAGAAGAAAGTGAGTGGTTTGAGGAATGACTGTTGTCAAAGACAGAGTCACTGACTATTAGCTTAAGTGAAGACTAAGCCCCCAGGTTTGGCAAGTTTCTCTGGCAAATTATATTTTCTTTCTAGGAGCTATGGAAGTTGGACCAGCAGGAGTGAGGTAAGTATCTATACTGTGACCAGGAAAATGATTCAGATGTGGTCAGAGATGTTGAACAAGTCAGAATGCAAGTTGTCAACTAGTTTGTGCAAGCAGCACACTTAAACTTTCACACAAATACAAAGTCCTATGCAAACTGTAATGCATAACCAGCACACTATATTGTCAGAAACCCCATTAGAATAAATTTAATCTGACAAAAAATAGGTTGGTTGTCACTGAATGAACACAAACACTACATAATCCAATGTATTCTCTACCTAAATAAAACATTTCTTGAAACAAAACTTTTCTTTAAATAGACATTCACATAAACCATACATTTTGTCCAAAAATAAGCCCATAAATTAGTCAATATTAAAAATAGTCTCCAGCAGGAAAGTTCTGATATTAAAGAAATACTGATTTTCTTAAATGGCAAGAAAAGCAAAATTAAATAAAACCAAAAAAACTCCACTTTTTAATCTATTATATGCATATGAAAGAACTGCATTTTCTATGTATTAAAGGTTTCCCCAGAAAGGGTCATATCTGCCAGAAAGGAGATGAAGGGCCAGATGCTACTCTTGTGAAGCCTTTGAGCTGCTTCTTCATGAGGTAGCAAGACAGTACTCAGTTCTAATGGCTGACCAATCTGCAGTCAGAGTGGAAGTGTGAGAGGGAGCTACAGATTTTGGAAGCTGACTGGTTGTTGTTTCTTGGGCAAGAAAAACCTACACATCCTGCAGCAGCAGAAATGATGAACATCTGCACAGTACTGCACAGGTACTCTACCTGACTGCAAGAGATTCCAAGATCCCAACTGTGAATTATTCCCTGCCACAACTACACAATGAAAATACCCACTTAAATCTTTGGTGTATAGTTCAATAAATTTTCATCAACTCAGCTGCTTATTTTTCTTGTTTTTTTATCTATCAATACAATAATGTTTAATTCTAATATTTAATGATCCTGACAGCCACAGAGGATCATGCATGGGTGTTTGTTATGGAGGCACAAAACTGTGCAGAGTAAATACTGCAGGCATGCAGGTACTCCCTTCCAGTAGCACAATATGTCTAAGAAGTAGTCTGACATATTTTAGCAGAATTTTGAAGAAACTGTGTTATGACTTACATATAAAGTCAAGCACATGGCTTCATGTTTGCATAATGCAAGTAGCTTCAGGTGTCCCTGTTTGGAAGATAATAACATATTTTCTCAGAGAGAAAATTTCATCTTCCTGGAGACTTACACTTTCTGGCCACATAATGGGTTTTACTATCCAGAAAAAGTTATGTATTCATTGATTACACAAAACAAATGTAATGGAACTTTTCAGGCTGTCATACTGAAATTCCCTGCAAGCTTGCATTTAGTGGCAACGGGTCTATATTATAACCGCAAAACCTCACATATCTAATATGGAAAGCCGACACATATTGGGTGAACTGCAAAACAGCGAACATCCTGAACCACAAAGTTCAAAATGTCGAAGCATAGTTGGCCAACCTCACCCACTATGTACTACCTACCCAAACAAAATAAATAATCCACATATATACCCTTAACAAAACCCTACTTCTAACCCTAAACCAAAACTTACATATATTACTATGTATGCACTTACCTTAATCCACACCCTAACCCTAAGGTCCAGAATTATTGCACAACCACGTTAAAGAGCTATACCCAAACAAAATAAATAATCCACATACATACACTTAACAAAACCCTACTTCTAACCCTAAACTAAAGCTTACATATATTACTAGGTATGCACTTACCTTAATCCGACTTGCAAGGACTACGCCGCTAGCAAGCATCCACTTTGTGTGTTGATTGCCAACATATGCATAGCGGTAGTTTACATAACACTGAAAGTGCAAGTGTATGTAATAAAGAAATAGCAACTTATTTTTTCAGACTCAAGAATCACAGTACTCATTGTACATTGTCTTGTGGTGTCTCTGTTGTATGCTGCCGGATAAAATTAAAGCTGTGGCCGTAAAATGGATGCAGAATGCCATTTGACTGCAGATTTACGTGGGGGACTTGATGGTAAAACGAACTCAAATGTAATAATACTGTGATTATCTATAATCATCACATATTCAACAATTTTTAGCTTTTGCATGTCACTGATATCAGCCATGTATTTTGGAGTCTGTTTCCTGTAGCAGCATACAATAACATGGTAGACTGGTAGTATGCTTAGAATAATGTTACTTATTGAATCGGCTGGCTTCCGTGCTTCACGAGTACTAATGTGAGTTCAATCAGCATGTTGTCACGAGTTGGACTGAATACAGTTTACTGTGCTGTATCTGCACATTGTTTACAACCATATCTCAGATACATAATTATCAGTAATTGTCATAGACAGGAGTTAAATATGTTTATCTGATGACCTGGCGTTGTCATTACCACTCATTAAAACAATTGCCAAAACTTTCTTCCCATAGCTTTATCATGAAAAATAACAACAGCATTGCCCTTACAAGTCAAACTGCTATTGCTAGTGGATCAAATCGGGAAAATCCAAGATTTTCATCTACTGCCAACGCCTCAGCAGCTACTCCAAGCAACTCACAACTGGTGCAACCAAGATTAAGTTCTACAAGAGTGTGTCAACGTAAGCACCAGAAGAAGAAGAAGAATACCAGCGAACAGTATTGGACACATAAAGGTACGACTGCTACCGTACTATACATATGATCATTCCCATGATGCTTCCTTATACTAATAATTTTTTTACACATGACAGACTATGATACTTAGCACAGTAGCCTGTCTTGTAGCTTAGCACGCAAATGTTGCTACTGTACAACACTTGGTAAAAAACTTGCATTTATATGTATTCAACTGAGAGATTAACTCAACTACTCTGTGACAGTATCCAATCCGTAGGTACTCATGTGGGTTCATTGCAATGTTACTTTTTTTTATGGTTAGGATCAAATTCAAGCACTTACAAGAGAGGAACTTCAAGATTTATGTGTAACTATAGCGGAAATGAAACCAACACTTATCAGTGATCTTCTGCAGGCCACTTCCAGTGCCATCCGCCAACCCTCTACAACACAGTCACGGCACAATGTTCCCGAATGGTGTGTTTGCACCAACTGTCGAGTAATGCCTATGGAAGTGGAGAGTGTTTGCTGCAGTTATGATCCACAAGACTGCATATCAGATGTCCTTCAAGGATGCATCTGCAGTCCTTACAAATGGGTTGTCCTGTCGTCAGGCAGCCCTTCGGTCAGCCGGATTCCAAAGTCTGGATCTGGCTTCGGCTGGTGTCGCACTTCACCCGACGTCACTGCGGCAGTTATTCGGGTATAAAGGCATCAGCCGACGCCATTTTCCTCTGTCTTTCTTGCCGCGTGGCGCCCGAAGCAGAAGCTGTTCGCAAGTGCCGGTCGGTCAGATCCAGAGTTTACTACTACTGAATACTACTTCGAAGACTTCTATAAAGCTAAGTACCCCGTTGGGGACTCTTTCTTGCCTCAGCCGATGTCAGAGAAAGTTAATAACTGTTTATCTTGTGGGAAACAAATACCTCATAAAGATTTCCACTCCTATTGCATACATTGTTTAGGCCCAGACCACGACGTAGCAGCTTGTCTAGCCTGTGCTTCTTTTAACCGACGGACGCTTAGACGTCGGTCGGACTTTGAGCAGATTTTCGCTCGATTTTGCCTACATTATGCCGTCGGATCCTCCGACTACGCAAATAACCAAAAAACGCAAAGAAAAGGACCGACACTCGCGGTCCGCGGTTTCGGCCGAAACCGCGGTTAAGCAAACCTCGAGTGTCTCGGTTTCGGCCGAAACCGAGCAAGCGGTTCTTTCTTCAGCTGATAACTTGCCTTCTACCGAGGCCTCTTCAAACCTGGTAGAAACGGCTTCTGAAATCCAACCTTCTGTTGCGGTTTCACAGGATTTATCAGACACCATTCCCCTGGATATCTCTACCCCTGCACGTGGAGCTGCTAGGCCTCCTCCAGCCATGTCTATTAAGGCCTTTGCCAGGGCTAAAGCAGCCATAGCATCAAAATCTGTGCCTGCCAAGCCCCCCTCTCACAGGCCCAGCACCAGCTCCCATATGCTTTCTTTGGCTGAGGATCTCATCTCTTTAATTCGTGGAGCCCAGCCTCATCCAGACAGGGCCTCTCCCTCCTCCAGAAAAGAGGCCTAGAGCAGAGCCCCCTGAGCCAGTATCCACAGATGATTCCTCTGATGACTCAGAACATACAGACCCTCCTGAGGCTTCTTATTCTCCTTACGAAGACTCTGATGCTGAGGAGTCCATCCCTTCAGCCTCTCCTCCTGAGGAATTTTCTTTTGGGGAACCTTGCATGCTATGAGGGAACAATTTCAGTGGCAGGGCCAAGATTTCTCAGACTCTAGAAAAAGGCTTAGGACCTTTCTACATTTGCCACAGCATAGGCCTTTAGCTATACCTCCAGTTCTCCCTGTTGTTGATGATGCATTTCATGATGCTTGCACTGCTCCTGATTCTTTACCTCCGGCTCCTGCTAAGCCCGATAGGTACTACAGGGTCCCGGACACTCATCACCACTTATATAAGGCTCCTTTTGGATCCGAGACTATCTCCCAGGGTCCTAAAGCTGTAGCAGCTACTTCTTCTAAAAACCCTCCCTCTGAAAGGGAATCCAGGTCCTTAGAGAGATGGGGTAAAAAATTTACACCTCTGCTACTTTGTCAGCTAGAGCTTTGAACTGCCAATTTCATATGCTTCAATATCAAGAGTTTATGCTTGACCAGTTGACTAAAAAGCTGTCCTCTGAAGAATCTTTAGATAAAAGTATGTTCAAGAAATGGTACATAACATACAGCAGGTTAGTAACCATTCTTTAAAATGTGGCTATGATGCACTGGAGGCTTCCTTTAGATCAGCCATGACTGGCACAGTTATCAGGAGGCATGCATGGTTGAAAGAACAGGCATTACCAGAACACGCCAAATCTAAGCTTTTGGATGCACCTATGGACAAGGTCAATTTATTTGGTTCCCCTGCACAGCAGGTACTAAAAAAGATGGAAGAGAAAGCAAAATCTGTGCAAACAGTGAAAGATTTCTTACAAGTTCAACCTCCAAGGTTTAGCAGGAACTGGCCCTCCAAGAATTGGTCCTTTCCGGACTCCTCTAAGGCACAAAGAGGCAGGAATAGGTGCTCTAGAGGCAGAAACCAATCCAGGGGTGCCTACAGGGGTCGCCAGTGGCAGGGTAACAACCAATGAGGCACGGATACAGCCACCACCACTACAACAACTCAATCACAGTGACTTAGCGGTGGCACCGCCTACCAGGGAACAACTAGAAGCACCCTTAGGCGGAAAGCTAACCTTATTTTCAAGAAACTGGCACTGCATTACAAGAGAAAAATGGATTTTGCAAACTATAGACCATGGTTACAGGTTCCATTTCCATACTCTACCAGGAAAGAGAGGAATGCCAAACCTTCCACCTACTCAAAGGACAGAAGCTCTAAAACAAATATCTCAATTATTAAGAATGAGAGCTGTGGAAAAGGTACCATCTATGGAGCAAGGGAAGGGATTTTACTCCAGACTCTTCCTGGTACCAAGAAAAGAAAACAAATGGAGGCCTATTCTAGACCTGTCCGCTTTAAACACATTCCTCATTGTTCCAAAATTCAAAATGCTGACCTTACAGCAGCTTCTTCCCATGCTGGGCAAGGAGTCTTGGCTGGTAACTCTAGATCTCAAGGAGGCATACCTGCACGTCCCCATAAGACCAGTTTGCAGAAGATACCTCAGATTTCTTGCAGGATCAGAGCATTATCAATTCTCAGCATTGCCCTTTGGCTTATCTACTGCGCCCAGAGTGTTCACGAAATGCCTGGCATCAGTAATCGCTCATTGCAGACTTCAGAGGATTCAAATCTTTCCCTATCTGGACGACTGCCTGATACAAGCGGACAACAAAAACAAACTGACAGAAGACTTACAAAGAGTCATCTACCTGCTGCAAGCCCTGGGATATACAGTCAATACAAAAAAGTCAAGGCTGATTCCATCCCAAAGAATAGCTTTTCTGGGTGCAGAACTGGACACATCAAAACAAATGGCATTTCTAACTGCAGAAAAGAAAGAGCAACTACCTCTCTACTTCTTGGCTTTAACAAAGCAGAACCATCTAACTGCAAGAAAAGTGCTACAAGCTCTAGGCTTCATGGCATCCTGCATAATACTGGTCCCTCATGCCAGGCTGCATATGAGAAAGCTACAGTGGTACCTAAAGAATTTGTGGTCCCAGCACAAGCACAGCCTAGAAACCAAAATTCCAATGATCCCATGCCTGAAGCAAGAGTTCCTATGGTGGGCTCAGGCCTGCCAATCAAACACAGGATTGCCCTTCTGCAAAAGTCAACCAAGACAAACCATCACGACAGATGCCTCAGACCTCGGTTGGGGGGCACACATGATGGACAAGTGCATTCAAGGCCTATGGACTCAAGACCAGCTGCATCTGCACATAAATCTAAAAGAAATGATGGCAGTAAAATTGGCAATCCAGGCATTCAGACCTTTTCTCCAAGAAGGCCAGTTGATGATAAGGACAGACAACACCACAGTTATGTGGTACATCAACAAACAGGGAGGCACACACTCATACCCTCTATGCCGGCTGGCACTGGACCTATGGGATGTGGCTCTGAGCTACAACATTCAGTTACAGGCAATTTATGTACCAGGGAAGGAGAACATTGTAGCAGACATATTAAGCTGTACTACAACAGATGCCCACGAATGGATGCTGCATCCGGACATCTTCAAAACCATCACAAGAGAATGGGGATTACCACAAATAGACTTGTTTGCATCCCCATTCAATCACAAGTTGAAGAAATTCTGCACAAGGACTTACCACCCACTTGCTTGGAAGGTGGACTCCTTATCTTTCATTTGGAAAAACCTGACAGCATACGCATTCCCACCACTTCCTTTGATGCACAAGGTGCTTCTGAAGATCAAAGAGGAGCGTCCGAGGATCATTCTGATAGCCCCAGACTGGCCAAGACAACATTGGTATCCACTGCTGAGGAGCATGTCCCGGGAACAAATATGGACACTGCCCCTGATCCCATTACTGCTAACACAGAACAACTACAACATCCTGCATCCAAACCTAAAAACTCTGCAGCTAACTGCCTGGAACATTACATAACAGCAATTAACCCAAATTTATCCCAAAGGGTTAAAGACATAATCACGGAGGCTCGTAGACCTCCAACAAGAAAGAATTATGCAGCAAAATGGAAAAGATATCTCATCTGGAGTACTGCAAAGGGGCAAGATGTGACACTGGTGAACATAGCCAACATCCTGGAGTACTTGGCGGAGCTCTTCCATACAGGCCTGTCCTACTCTTCCATCAAGATACATGCATCAGCTATTTCAGCAGAATACAGCTTGGATCCTCCTGTCTTCTCGCATCCTCTGCCCAGACAGTTTCTCAGAGGAATTAAAAATGTAAAACCTCCCAGGAAACCTCCATTACCAGCATGGGACTTGAACTTTGTGCTAGAAAAACTGACTCTTCCTCCTTTCGAACCAGCAGCAACAGCAGAATTACAATACTTATCCTGGAAGACTGCTTTCCTGCTGGCAATAACTTCAGCAAGAAGGGTCTCTGAACTACAGGCATTAATGGCAGTGCAACCCTTCCTGATCTTCCATCAAGATAGAGTGTCCATGAGAACAAATCCTACATTTATGCCTAAGGTGGTATCCAGAGTCTCTTTAAATCAGGCTATCCACCTTCCTACATTCTTCCCCAACCCACAGAACAGGGGAGAAAGGCTCTTACATACCTTGGATGTACACAGACAATTACGCTACTACCTGGACAGGACAAAAAAACAATAGAAAAACTGACCAGCTTCTGGTAGCATATGCAACAGGAAAGGAAGGAAAACCAATTTCTAAACAGACAATCTCCAAATGGATAGGAAATTGCATTAGATTTTGTTACTCCTACCATGGAAAGAAAACTCCAGAGAACATCAGGCCTCACTCCACAAGGGCTACTGCCACTACCACAGCTTTCTTACGAGGAGTGGCTACCAAGGACATTATAGAGGCTGCTACTTGGACCTCCGTGCATACATTTGCCAAGCATTACAACTTACCTCTATACTCTAGATCCCGTGCTGGTTTTGCCACTGCTGTTTTGCAAGGGATCCTAACTACACCATAATATCTTCTCATTTCCTCCTCCCCTAGTTTAGCTATGGTATTCTACCCATTTGTAAGGACTGCAGATGCATCCTTGAAGGACATAGTACAGTTTTGTACCTACCATAAATGTAGATGTCCGAGAGAAATGCATCTGCAGTCAGGATTACCCACCCTCCTCCCCCCTGAGGTACTCCTAGGGTATTTGCCAATCTTCAGCTAGCTTGGGGGGGGATCTATTATGGTGTATTTGTTTGTATATATGTACATACATGCTTATTTTGTGTGTTTGCTCTCTACTATTTGGAAACTTTGACATTTATCCAAATTTAGCCATCCAAGAGGGCACCTGGCATCTGGGGCAAGAAACACTGAGGAAAATGGTGTCGGCTGATGCCTTTATACCCGAATAACTGCCTCAGTGACGTCGGGTGAAGTGCGACACCAGCCGAAGCCAGACCCAGACTTTGGAATCCGGCCGACCGAAGGGCTGCCTGACGACAGGACAACCCATTTGTAAGGACTGCAGATGCATTCCTCTCGGACATCTACATTTATGGTAGGTACAAAACTGTACTTTCTGCAGGTAAGGATGCGAGATACTGTAACTACAGTCCCTTCTAATTTGATTTACCAATAAACTGGATACATATTGAATGAAACGCAGTGAATTAGTTTGATCTTTATTCAACATCAGCTCTGTGTACACATTTGCGTCTGTGTTATTTTTAATGTTCAAGTAAGGCTACTTGTTCTACATATCTGTAACTAAATCGTTCATCATATGTATACATATGTGTTCCATACTCCAGTAATTCGCATAGATTGCATATTACATCAATTTGGATTTTAATTTGCGTTGGCAGAGCTGGCAGTACTTCAACTCATTTTTTTATTCTTTGTTGTAATCAGTTGCATCAATTTTTTATAATAAGGCATTGGTCAAAGCATTAGCAGTGATGGAGATGTAGTCCACTGCATTTCGCATAGGCCTTCACTGCGTCTAACAACACAGGTAACAGACGGTAAACAGACAGGATGAGAATCTGAAATCTACATGCATCAATATGCTTGGGTAAACTGGTGTCTAGTCATGATTAAGCTGTTTGACTCATTTAAAATTATAGCTAAAAGTAATTGACCGTACCCATTTTTGGCTTGACTGTCTCAGTACATACCTCTGCATAACTTTAACATCATCACATTCAGACTTTACAGGAATAAGCTAACCAAAAATTTATAGACAATTGGTCCATCACTTCTGTTTTGCAATACGCATCGGAAATGAAGTCATGCATGTTCATAGGGTAGTGATCACAAGTACATCACAATCTATGGACATCATACCTTCAATGTGATAGCGCCATTTGTGTCAATTTTCACTTGTATTTCACAATACCTATTAATTGCATGTTTCTTCTTATCCACAGGAAATGCAGGAATGTGTTCTACCCAGAAGTGTTCTTCAGATTGCACATGCTTATCGTACTTCTGTATTTGGTCTGCCACAGGAAGCAGATGAAAATAAGCACAACCGTCACACCGCATACCGGCAGTTCACATTGTGGAGGTATGATGGCAGGCTTGGAAGTAGAGTAAGAAGATCCATCCCGAGCTGCTGTATATGGCATATCAGGGATAAATATCCCGATCCTCAGGGGTCCTATACCAGATTCCGGCCATCAACATTTGAGGATTGATGACGTTTCATGTCTGTGTTTACTTTATTGTTTTCTCTGTAAATGAAAACTATAGATGTCCTTCAAGAATGCAACTACAGTCCTGACATATGGGTTGTCCTGCCTCAGGCAGCCCTTCGGTCGGCCGGATTCCAAAGTCTGGGTCCAGCGTCGGCTGATGTCGCCTCTTTCCTGATGTCAGAGCGGCTGGGGTATAAAAGCGTCAGCCGACGCCATCTTCTTCAGTCTTTCTTGCTGCGCGGTGCCTGAAGCATAAGCAGTTCGCAAGTGCCTGTCGGCCAGCTCCTGTGTTTTCAGATACCGAAGTCATCAAAAAGCTAAGTACCCCGTTGGGGAACCTTTTCTTGCCTCAGCCGATGTCAGATAAAACTGCAAAAGTTAATAATTGCCTGTCTTGTGGTAAACAAATACCTCATAAGGATTTCCATTCTTACTGCCTTACCTGCCTCGGCCCAGACCACGACATCTCGGCCTGTGCTGCCTGTGCTTGCTTCAATAAGCGTACACTTAGGCGCCGGGCAGAATTTACTGAAGACTTTTTGGGAAAACTTACTCTTATAACATGCCGTCGGAGCTTCCGACAGCACATGTTTCCAAAAAACGGAAGGACCGGGACCGACATTCGCGTCCCGCGACTTCCACCGACACCACGCTAAAGCCTATTGCGAGTGCATCGGTCTCGTCGGAGTCGGTAACACGACTGCTCCAGGCCGATGACACCGGTTTACCGAAGACTTCGGTCCCGGAGGCTACCCCGGTGCCGGTTGTTGATTTTCCTCCAGAAACCGAAGCCCAAGATTTGCCTGACTCCATTCCGGTGGACAAAGTTACTCCAGCACGTGGGGCAGCTAGGCCTCCTGTGTCTATGTCCATCAAGGCCTACACACGTGCTAAGGCTGCCAGCCAGGTTAAGTCTCACCCTCCTAAATCTTTTTCACAGGGTCCCACTTCTGATAAACAGATCATGACTTTAGCTGCAGATCTAATTTCTTTAATTAGGGTCTCTCAGGCTCATCCAGACAGAGGTTCTCAGCCGCCTTCAGACAAAAGGCCTAGGGTTGAGCAGGCAGATACCCTTTCCTCAGATGAAGCCTCTGGTGAGTCAGGCCATTCATATTCCCAGGAAGAAACCTTCCCGTCCTACGAGGATTCTGATGCTGAAGAATCCATTCCCTCTGCCTCTCCTCCTGAGGATATTTCTTTTGGGGAAACTCTCCACTCCATGAGAGAGCATTTTCAGTGGCAGGGCCAGGACTTCTCCGACTCCAGGAAAAGGCTTCGGACTTTCCTTAAGCTACCCCAGCACAGGCCTTTAGCTATACCCCCAGTGTTAGATGTATTGGATGATGTGTACTCAGACTCCAGTACTTCTCCAGATTCTCTCCCTCCTGCTCCTGTCAAGCCAGACAGATATTACAGGGTTCCTGATACTCATAAACATCTCTTTAAGGCCCACTCTGTTGATCTAGAAACTATTTCTCAGGGGCCCAAAGGAGTGGTCACTTCCACGGCCAAGAATCCTTTGCCCGCAGACAGGGAATCTAGGTCCTTGGAGAGGTGGGGTAAGAAAGTTTATACCTCATCCACCCTTGCCACGAGAGCACTAAACTGTCAATTTCATATGTTTCAGTATCAGGATTTCATGTTGGATGATTTACAGAAAAGGTTAGCCTCTCCTGAGCCTTTAGATAGAAAGGCCTTGCAGGATTTGGTTCATAATACTCAGCAGGTTAGCAATCATTTTCTTCAGTGTGGTTATGATGCATTGGAAGCTTCATGTAGGGCAGCTATGACAGGGGCTGTTATACGTAGTTATGCTTGGTTGAAAGAACAGACATTGCCAGATCATGTTAAAGTAAAGCTACTAGATGCACCTCTGGAAAAAAACACTTGCTGTTTGGTGCTAATGCACAGGGTGTGTTGAAATCAATTGAGGAAAAGGCTAAATCGGTACAAACCGTCAAAGATTTCCTCCAGGTTCAGCCACCAAGGTTCAGCAGGAATTGGCCTTCGAAGAATTAGTCCTTTCCAGTCACTGACAAGTTCCAAAGAGGAAAAAACAGGCGTGCACGAGGTAGAGGGCAATACCGAGGCTCCTACAGGGGCCGCCAATGGCAACCAACTAATCAGAAAAGTGGCGCAGGGACTTCTACTGCTCCACAAGGACAAACACAATGACTTGACTTTGACACCGCCGACCAAGGCTCAAACAGAAGCACCTTTAGGTGGAAAATTATCTCTATTTTCAAAAAACTGGCACGTTATTACAAGGGACAAATGGATTTTGGACATAATAGACAAAGGTTACAGGTTCCACTTCCATACCTTACCAACAAGACAAGGCATGCCAAACCTGCCACAAAATCAGAGGGCAGAGGCACTCATACAAGTTTCAAAGCTGCTACAAATCAAAGCAATAGAAAAGGTTCCTCCGTAGGAACAAGGCCAGGGATTCTACTCAAGACTGTTCCTTGTTCCAAGAAAAGAAAAACAGTGGAGACCTATACTGGATTTGTCCGCTCTAAATACTTTTCTCATTGTGCCAAAATTCAAAATGCTGATGTTACAGCAACTTCTTCCCATGCTGGGCAAGGGGTCTTGGCTGGTTACTCTGGACCTCAAGGAGGCATACCTGCATGTCCCAATCAGACAAAGCTGCAGAAGATACCTCAGATTTCTTGCAGGGTCAGAGCATTATCAATTCTCAGCATTGCCTTTTGGCTTATCTACTGCGCCCAGAGTATTCACGAAATGCCTGGCATCAGTAATTGCACATTGCAGACTTCAGGGGATACAAATATACCCTTACCTGGACGACTGCCTTATACAAGCGGACAGCAAACAAGCCTTGATAAGAAACTTGGACTATGTCATTCACTTACTACAGGCTTTGGGATACACAGTCAACATTCAAAAATCAAGACTACTGCCATCCCAACAAATAATTTTTCTAGGAGCCAAACTGGACACAAACTCACAGATGGCTTTCCGCACAGAAGAAAAACAAGAACAATTACCAGATTACTTCAAAAACCTAGCAAAGCAGACCCAGATGACGGCAAGGAAAATCCTGCAGGCCCTGGGTTTCATGGCATCTTGCATTCTTCTGATTCCACTGGCAAGGCTACACATGAGAAAACTACAATGGTACCTAAAAAGTTTATGGTCTCAACACAGCCACAACTTAGAAGCAATTATTCCACTCATTCCATGTCTACAAAAGGAATTTTTGTGGTGGGCACAAGCAAGCCAGCTAAACAAAGGAATGTCTTTCAGCAAGCCTCAAGCAAGCCAAACCATAACAACAGATGCCTCAGACCATGGATGGGGGGCGCACATGGCGGGCAGATGCATTCAAGGGCAATGGGCACCCCAAGAATTGCATCTGCACATCAATCAAAAAGAGATGTTGGCAGTGATTCATGCAATCGAGGCCTTCGAAAAATTTCTTCAGCAAGGCCATCTACTAATAAGGACAGACAACACCACTGTTATGTGGTACATAAACAAGCAGGGAGGCACCCATTCTTACCCCCTCTGCAGACTGACAATGACTCTTTGGGAAAAATCCCTGAAACTGAACATAGAGTTGCAATCCCAGTTTGTTCCAGGCAAGGACAATGTTCTGGCGGACAGTCTAAGCAGAAACATTATGGACCCACATGAATGGATGTTGCATCCAGACATTTTTTCACAAATAACGCATGCATGGGGAAGGCCAGACATAGATCTCTTTGCCTCGCACCTCAATCATCATCTGAAGAAGTTCTGCTCAAGGACACACCATCCTCAAGCATGGAGAATGGATGCTCTCTCCTTCAGCTGGAATTCTCTAGCAATCTATGCATTCCCACCTCTACCATTAATGACCAAGGTGTTACTGAAGATCAAAGCAGAACAACCGAAAGGCATTTTGATAGCTCCAGACTGGCCAAGACAACACTGGTATCCATTACTAAGGAGCATAACTCGCACCAAGCCATGGCCACTGCTTCTAACTCAGCACAATTACAGGACCGTTCATCCCAACCTGCAAACATTGCAACTGACAGCTTGGAGGGTTCCATGACTTCTCCCCATATCTCTCTCTCCAAAAAGGTTCAAGAAATCTTACTGGAAGCCTGCCAGACCTTCTACCAGAAGGACTTATTCAGCCAAATGGGAAGAGATTTACCATCTGGAATGCCAACAAAGGTCAAGATCCATCAGTAATGAGCATCCCACAGATACTAGAATACTTGGCAGAAATGCTTCACAATGGCCTTTCCTACTCTTCCATAAAATACATGCTTCAGCAATTTCAGCAGAATACAACTGTGATCCACCTGTATTTTCACATCCTTTGCTAAGACAGTTTCTAAGAGGGATAAAGAATATCAAACCTCCAAGGAAACCACCAGTGCCTGCTTGGGACCTCAACTTCGTCTTGGAAAAATTAACTCTTCCTCCCTTTGAGCCAGCAGCATCTTCAGAATTGCAATTTCTCTCCTGGAAAACAGTTTTCCTTTTGGCAATTACCTCAGCAAGAAGAGTCTCTGAGATACAGGCCCTCATGGCAGTACCACCTTTTCTCATTTTTCATCAGGACAGAGTCTCTTTAAGAACCAATCCTTCATTCATGCCAAAAGTGATATCCAGGGTTTCTCTAAATCAAGCAATTCACCTGCCTACTTTCTTCCCTAATCCTCAAAATAAAGGAGAAAGGCTTCTGCACACCTTGGACATACACAGACAATTGCGCTACTACTTGGACAGAACAAAGGCCAACAGAAAATCTGACCAGCTATTTGTAGCTTACGCTGCTGGAGTACAAGGAAAGGCAATTTCCAAACAAACAATTTCAAAATGGATTGGAAACTGCATCAGATTCTGCTACTCTTTCCATGGAAAAGATGTGCCAGCCAATATCAGGCCACACTCCACCAGAGCTACAGCCACCTCCATAGCCTTTCTAAGAGGGGTGGCTACAAAGGACATTCTAGAAGCTGCTACATGGAGTTCCGTGCATACATTTTCCAAACATTACAACCTGCCTTTATATTCCAGATCCCGAGCAGGCTTTGCTTCTGCAGTCCTGCAGGGCATTTTAGCTACACCATCTTTATCTTAGGTCCTACCACCCCCAGCTTGGCTATGGTATTCAACCCATAGGTCAGGACTGCAGTTGCATTCTTGAAGGACATAGTACAGTTTTGTACCTACCATAAATGTAGATGTCCGATAGATATGCAACTGCAGTCAGGTTTTCCC
>NC_056744.1:1406810105-1406825105 GCF_019279795.1 Protopterus annectens
ACAGGTGAAATACCCATTAATAACCTTCCCCAACCCAAACAAATTACACTTCTCTACAATCTTTAGAATCTTAATATCAGGAATATAACTTGATTCCTACCCATTCTGAGCCTACAGTCTTCTCCCCCTCTATGTTACATTCACTAAAACTTTCCTTCTTAGCTAACCACCTTTTATCTTAACTAGGATTCTTACATTCAACCTTGATATACATGTCTCTCTCTTACACACTTCTGACATGTATAATGTTATCTCTATATGACTACCATAAACCCACAATGTTTGCTTCAATTACATCGAAGCTTGACTATAAATTGTTGCTGATTTCTGAAATGTGTTGATTTCAATGTAACTACATACTTAAGTGTCAATTATTAGCAATGTGTAGCTTTTCTCCCCAGGACTCCGCTTACAAATGTCAAATAAATAAAAAAAATATATAGATAGATTGATATATATATGTTTATAATGTACTTATACTGTTGCATCCATGTTCATAGGTACTAACCTATCTGCCCTAGGGCCCATACCAGGCTAGGCAAAAAATGTAACTTGGCTTTCGCCACCCAAGAAAAAAATTTTCTTGTGGCCACGTCGAGCAGAGCCACAGAAGTGATCCCCAGGTTGAATTTCCCATTTCACATCCAATCATCAATATTTTTCTTGACGAGTGCTAATGAAAAGCTCACTTTGAAATAGGTAGTCGGTTCCACAGTATGTGAAGTCTCTGGCCCATACAAGACTATCCAAACAATGTACCCTGGCTTTCACCACCCAAGAAAATTATTTTCCTGTGCCACTGTCGAGCAAAGCCACATAAGTGATCCCCATGGTGAATTTCCCATTTCGCATCCAATCATCAAGATTTTTCTTGAAGAGTGCTAATGAGGAGCTCTGTTTGACATAGTCTGTTCCAGAGTATGTGAAGTCTGTGGGACAAGAATCTATCCCTCCAGCATGTTCTGTTTATTGTGGTGACAAGGTTTAGGTCCCTAGAGCATGTAACTCCGAGGGACTGGGATTTCTTTAAGTGGAGCATGTCCAACAGCTCTGGGTTTGACATAGCTTTGTATGTTACGCAGAGATTAGTAGGCTTAGTAGTATTAGTATCACTGAGTAGGCAATAGGCGACGGAGTAAAGCGGTATTTTTTTGAAACGGTCTGCATTAGGCATCTGTTTGAGGCCAGTAATCTTCTTTATGAGGTATTTCTGTTGGCTTTCCAGTTGTTGTAGATGTCTTGTGAGGTACATACCAAAAGGGGCATTATACTCTATAATGGGTCTAATGAGTGATGAGTAGAGGGGACCAATGACCTTTTTTACTGGTTGAGAATCCTTTTGTGATGAGATGAGCCACGTAGAAGGATTTCCTGACCGCTTTGTCGATGTGAGTATCAAAGTAGAGACTACTGTCAACCACTGTCCCAAGGTCTCATCACATTTTCAGCATTAAGTAGACTACCTGCTATGTGGTAGTTCATGGGTACAGAGTTTTTACCAAATGGGATGAAAATACACTTCTTGGCATTGAGCTTCAGGCGATGGCTTTGACAACAGGTTTCTGTTGCAGTGAGGACCTTTTGTAGTTTGTCCACATCTGTAGGAGTTTCGACTATGGCTCCTAGTTTGCAGTCATCTGCAAACTTTGTTAGCCAAAGACCTTCCGTGTTGGCCTGCTCCTCAGAGAAGTAGATACCAAACAGGAGAGGACCCCGGACTGAACCCGGTGTAACTCCACTTGTCACTGGTGTGATGTCGGATTTGGAATCTGCTACTTTCACAGTGTGAGTTTGGTCCATGAGCCAGTTGGCAACCCATCTTGTGAGATAGGGATTTATAACGAGTTTAGTGAGATTATAGTCCCATGTCTGCAATCCATGTCTGCATTCATGTCTGTATGCTGAGTAACTCCAGTTGAAATACAGTCTCTGCAATGAAATTCCAATAACTAGAAATGAAACGTCTTCACAAATATAAAAGAAAAGTAAACAAAAATTAACAAGGAGTAAAATTATGATTATTACTGCACGTCTTAGAATGCTATCTCCCAGTACGGATCGCTCAAGCACCCTGATGTCATTTTAAAAACACAGAAAACCCCCCAACACCAACATCCTTCAGATAAGTAAATCTGTATGTACTGGCTTCCAAATTGCACACAATGTGCTCTTCACAGTTAGAGGAATTGGTGGGGTCTTCATGCCTGGCCGTACATGCGTCTATAGGTTCATAGGTGTCTGTTAGGCAAAGGACTATGAAGCATTTACAAACCTAGCCTCAGATAATTTTCCATGGTGCAGTGCCACCCGATGTTAGTTGACAGTGCCTCTATCCAGTAGGGCAACAGTTGTGATTCCTGAGGTGAACTTTGTTACCCAGCCACCCATCGAGACATACCTATGAAGTGTACCTCATTACAAGCACCATAGCTCATTTGTGGTCTTACAAAGTTGACTTTCCTCAAAGTCTCGCATTGAAAGGTCTGCTTGACATGAATGAGAATCTTATACAAAATTATGGGCAGTGCTAGTGATGTGAACTGTTCCCTTCAGCATGTTATTTTGATTATGGCAATGGGCTTGTGATCTCTAGTGTGTGGCATGGGGTGATAGGGAATTCTTTAGGTATAGCATTTCAAGTACGGCTGGTTCAGCCATGGCTTTGTCTGTCAATCATAGATCACTATTAATTAGACATTAAGAGACTCAGAACAGCTTAATATCCTTGAGTCTGTCTTGGTAGTAAATGTGCTTATGGCCTAGGACCAATTTTGTGAGTTACTTTTGTGTCCTCTTCAGCTCCTGTAAGCGTCTCCATTACTTGGGCAGTTGATAATGACTCCTTAGCTTGCAATCATCAATGAACTTGGTCAGCCAGACTCTCTCTATGTTGGCCTGGAATTCTGAGAAATAGATGCAAAACAGGAGGGGTCCCAGGGCCAGTGTCATGGAGTACTCCAATCAAGACTGGTCCACAGTCTCACTTGGAATCCGCAACCGCCACTATGTGCGTACTGTCAGTTATCAACCCACCCTGTCATATATTGTTTGAATTTTATTTTGTTAATTTAAACAATGATACCCGATTGGGGAATGGTATGAAAGGCCTTGGCCAGGTCTAGGTAGCCTGTATGCACTGCCTTACTTTAATCTCCACCCTCATTGACTGACTGCATATAAGAAATCAACCGTGTTCAGCAGGGAGCATCTCCACTTGACAAAGCCAAACTGTGTGGTCTCAAGAGTTTGTAGACTGACTGTATCTTGGTCAAGCAGGTCATTTATGATGCTGTCCACAGCTTTGCTTAGCAGACATGTCTGGCTAATGGTGCCATAGTTACCCGGTTGTGTAGTCACTCCCCCTTATGGAGAGGGATGACTGTAGCCGTGTGCCATTCATTAGTCACATACCGTGAGGTTAGGCTATCATTGAACAGGGTACACAATTGAGTTGCCAGTTCATTTGGTAGCTCATATAGAACGCAGCCTTGGCTTTGGACAATGCAGCTTTTAGCTGTGCCTCAGAAATGTTGGGTACCAGGCTTTCTTCTTGTATTGTGATGGTGCCTTTGGTGGGGAATGAGGAGTGAAGTTGCCATTGATTGTGTCGGCCTGTATGTTGGCAATATCTTTAATTGCAATATAGGAGGTACCATTGTGCAATAACTAATATAAAATCTGGGTATCGTCTCTGACATTATTCATATGCCTGCAAAGGCTTTGAAATAGTTTTTCGTGTCATCCACAAATCTGCCTCTAATCCTGGCTTAGTGTGATTTAATAAGGCATCTAATTTATTGTTAGGCTTATAATTGAGTTTTTCCTCTCTTGTGACTTCATTTTCGCAAACAATTTCTGCCTTCCATTGTAGAGTTTATTTATGGCTGGGGAACAACAGAATGGCTTGCTATTTTTGGGAGGTGAGCATCTTGGTTCTATTTGTTATGGCAAGTTACATGCATTTGTGTGTGTGCCAGTACACTGCATTGTTGTATGATTATGCAGTCATGGAGCTATTTAACATTGGCAAGGGTGCTGACAAGTTAGGCACCTCATTTTTTATCAGCTCAAACTCAACTTTGCAGAGTTTATTTCAGGGTGGTCACCTTAGTGGGTGGTTTGCTAGGTGAGACAGCACCCAATGGTGTTGCTAATTCATGTCAGAGCCTATGTATATCACAGCGTGTGATGCTATCAGGTGCGATTTACACTATGTGTTTTTGTACTTACGGAGGGCAATGATGATCTGCGACATACAAATATCATTGTTGTAGAACTGGGCATAATTGCCTTTTCCAGCACACTGGACAATTCAGTGATGCTGTTTATACCATCACGTCCTGGTGAAGGTTTTAATCTGCTTTGGATCAAATTTTTTACTTTAGCTGCTGCTAGTGGGGGTTAACAGATGTTGAGTTGGTGTGTAATATGCATAGAGTGTTATCAATGAACATTACAGTTGAACAATTGACTCAGGATGGCCATATCAACTAAGGTGAGTGGACAAATGTGGAAATCTGTCCGTTGATATTGTTAATTGCAATAAGCACTTCAGCCTAGCTTATAAACATCAACAATGAAAATCATTGTCACTACAATTATACTATAAATAATAAAAATTGTTTACATATGTATGCGTATATATGTAGACACACACATATATGTATGCATGTATTTGTACATACATATATATGTAAATAACAATGTCTGTGTGTGTGGTGCGTGTGTCTGTAGTGGCAGAAATACACACAGACACACACACATTCAGTGTCTGTATAGACAGACAGTCCAAAACATATATAGTGTCCTACACAGTTCTATACTGTTTTTTACATGCAACACATAGCTATAGATGTAGATATATAAACGTATACTATCAATACAGATAGGTGTATATATATATATATATATATATATATATATATATATATATATATATATATATATATAGTTCAATATATACAATTCTATCTATATATATATATATATATATATATATATATATATATATATATATATATATATATATATATATATATAAAATGTGTGTGTGTGTGTGTGTGTGTGTGTGTGTGTGTGTGTGTGTGTGTGTGTGTGTGTATGTATATGTGTGTGTACATATATATATATATATATATATATATATATATATATATATATATACATACATACACACATGTTTACGGTACAGATTTATATACATAGATACACACATGTTTACGGAACTGATTTTTTTAGAAGAGTTGCATTAGATACACTAATCAGTGTTGACATTGAGAGCATGCTGCTAAATGTATGGCAGACTGAATTGTCTGACGTGAAGATAATTATTGATAGGAACAAGGTAGAAACTTATAACAATGGAGAGAATGAACACGTCAGACGCAGAAGACAGTCTTGCCTGATGTCTGGCTAAATGTTCAAAGTAATGTGAAATTCCATAATACAGAAGAGAGAGGCAATCTCAAAATAACAAACAAAATCTTATTTGATGTCAGCTTAATTGATCAAAGCATTAAATATCAATTCCGTAATAAAGCATGGCAAGTGGATCATCATGCATACCACATAAACATCTGACTATTCTTTGATGCACGATTAGTGTACCCATTTTCTACTCGTGACATCATGTGAAGAAACTGTCATCCTTCACACATCAGGAAAAAAAATTCCTATAATACTTAGGTTAATGCCAATGTTATGTGGAGACGCAATGTTTACCTATTAATGAAAATAGGCAAGATTGGACAAAGGTAGCCCATACTAGGGAGACAAAGCGGCTATAAACACAATATGGAAGGAATAAGGTAAGCTACACGCAAGCAAGCATAAACACTTCATGTTGTATACTCATCATGAGGGTCATCAATGGGATACGGGTTATCATCATGAGGGTCATCAATGGGATACGGGTTAAGAGCCAGAGCAACTATATTTGACCTTAACATTAGATGACTTATTTAACTGCCTATCTCAAAATTGGAATACTTGTCTGGCTTCCCGATTTACTGTAGTGAAAGTAATCAATCAAAAAAGATGTATGTTTGCTGTTCAAGGGCACATAATGCGAAGTGAATAGAAGTAATGTATATACTACCAATCTTTAGTTCACAGGAAGTCCTGTGTCATCCACCTGTTGTAGCTAATGAGAATACTTTACATGACATAATTTTGTACTATTACACTTTTCCTTAATGTTACACACTGTGATCTAATGGCAGAATCCTTATAAGGTGCAACTCAGAATATACGGGTAGATGCTATGAGGGAATTCAGCCTTCAACTTTAGATGGTATGGCTCGCTAACTGCAGTCCACTTTATTTCATAGTTGTGACATGCATTGGAACATTTAGAGATTCCCAAACAGAAAACATAGATGTACACACCAAACACATACTGCATAAGAGACACACACACACACACACACACATTTCTGTCCATATTGACATACACACACACACACACACACACACACACACACACACACACACACACACACACACACACACATATATATATATATATATATATATATATGTGTGTGTGTGCGTGTGTATTTGTTTAAGTAATTCTTTTAAAGACTTATATTAGGTGTAAGTGTATCTAGCTGCATACGGACCTGTAAAAGGTTAAGAGGATTAGAGGAAATTAGTCTTCTCATGCTCCAAGTGGCGCTACAATCCATAGCCCTATTCTACCCTGGTTTGCACAATTCTCCTCTAATACCACTGTCCAAGATGGACAGTGGTTGATGAAATCCCCGTGGGAAGATGGGAAGTAATGTTTAGCCATGCCATTGTCCACACTGATTTGTCAGGGGGCCAAGGCAGTGCTATGATTGATAAGAGGTGGGCATCTCTTACAATGTGTCTCCAAAAAAAATAAAAAATATATTTTTATATAACTGAAGGCGTTAATTAACAGATGCGCAATATAGCTTCCCCTTCTTTCTACTGTGTAAACATGATGATCCAAAAAAATCATTAATGTAAACCTGTGTCCCTAGGTTCGTCGACAATGAATACCTAACTCTGGGGTTGCGACTCGTGGTAGATACTATTGACATCAATCTGAAAGGGATGATGCTACCGTCTTTAGCATTGAAGTTAATCCCAAGAGTGTCACTAATGACTGCTTTTTGTAAGAACCATTTCTAGGATGTTGTACTCATTTGAGGACTATATGACTGCTCCCATTTGGCAGTGATCAGAAATCTTTGTCAGCCACAGACATTTACTTTTTGATTTCAACTTGCATGACTACACTATTCCTTGTGGAACACCACTGCTTACTGTTCTGCATGCTGTTGGTCTATTCCCCTTTTTTGACTAGATGTAACACTCATGCTTTCTCGCTGACAAATCAAAAATGACTAGGGTCAGTTGTTTATAGATTTCTTACATGAGGGATAATAATGTCCTTCGTCAGTGTCTCCATGGTGTTGCAACTAATGTTATTCCGGCTATTAGTTGTATAGTTCCCACGTTAAATCAAATCACTACCATTGTGGAAATGAATACTGGAGGACATTTGACAGTCATCTGTGCTGAGTACAGACCTTAGACTATGACTGAAATAATATCCAATGGTGTTGACCACTATTGTTGGAGCCCCTGTAGCACATGGACAGACATGTTGTCTGGTGGCACCGATACTGTGTTTTAATTCTTATGACAGCCATATATGACACACTCTATAGGAAAAGCATTGTGGTAGACCTCCATATAGTCACCGATTCCATCTCTGTGGTGGTGTATTAATCCTGTGTAATGCTTTGCAGAACTGTTTTAGTTTAATTTTACATAGGTGGGTGTCTTACATTTTTAGTGTGTATGGACTAGGATTAAAAGGTTACGAGAGCACATGAGGCATTTGCAGAACTGGATTGGGTAGTCCACATCAAGGAAGCTTGCTATATCAATGGTGTTAAATTGTCTGCCCCTAACATAGTGTGGATTAATAGGAGGAGGAGAAGTCACATTTAGGAATGGCTACCGGTTGAGACTTTGGTTTGACCTCAGCGACTAATGTTAGTTCTCCACCTGACATTAACGCAAGGGACATGAAAAACATCTTTATCACCACAACAAAAGGCTAATGGAAAAATTTAACTACACAAAGTTAAGCATCTCTAACCACCACCAGTAGGCATCCATACACAGCAGTGCATAATGGTGTACTACACTCAAGTTGCTCAATTGTGTTGATTACATTAAGCACGAAGTAACCCTCTTAACTCAACATATCCAATACATATAGATAAATATATGCATAGGTATTTGTATATTGTTATCAACAAGTTATATATATATATATATATATATATATATATATATATATATATATAGATGGATCTTTGACATATGATCGAAAGATCATATGTCCCAATCCAAAAATACCAAACACACTTTAAAGAAAGCACTTTAAACAAAAAAGTGCTTTTGTTAAACTACATAAAAAATGTAAAAATAATTGCATCTACTACTATGCAGGGGGACAAGCCCCCCTGCATGCGCCACATCCACCAACATCAGTATTCTCACTCTGAAGTGGCAATACAGTGTAGAAAAGGAATTTTCACTGACCTGCACCATAATACGACCATCACAACAACCATACTTACCCAGAAGTGCTGCTTCGGTGAACATCACTTTTCCATAAGTATGCCCGACGATTTAACTTTAGATAAAAGTTGACGTCGAGGATCAGTAATGGATGCGTATAGATATGTACTACAAAATGGGATACATATATATATATATATATATATATATATATATATATATATATATATATACTACAAAACATGGCCTGCTCCTCTATACTGCCATAACTCATTTGTTTATACTGTGATACATCTAGGTGTACATAAGTACACCACATCTACCGCTGTGTTATTTTCTAACTGCTATACTTAATCTCGTACAATCAAGTTTATAACTTCATAAGTCTTAAATAATGTTTCTGTATTATCTTTTCAAAGATCCACCTGCGTGAATATGTAAAGCTCGACACATACAGAGTGAAGCAGAAGAACAACGAACGTCCAGAAGTGTGACAGTTTTAAGATCGAAATTCCATAGTTGTCCACAACATGTTACGGGATGTCCAATGTCAGTAGGAGATTCACTAGTCATGTATAGCTCCCTAACGTAAGTGTACAGTACTTACTGAACTTCGGGTTAGGGTGCATGTTAAGGTAAGTGCATATTTAGTGATATGTATAACATAAATTTAAGGGTTAGAGGTAGGGTTAAGTGTAGTGCATAAATAGTAATGTAGTTGACTAGCATACTATATATGTTAATTTTGCTTTTTACTAACTTGACTGTTGTTTTTTATAGTTACATATATTTGTGTGTAATGCAGGTCTTATTAGGATATGGGATATATAGGCGAATGGTAGGTATGGGTGATTTTTTTTTTTATTTATTTTTGGACAAGCAGATATGTAGTTGGAGATGTAGTTTGACAACTATGTGAATTCTAACGGTTGAACTTTGTGTTTTTTTACGTTCGATGTAGTTGCATTTTGGTTTGTATGTGTCGGTGTTTTGGTATTAATGTAGGTTTATTTTCGATAGGATAATATCGACCCTTAATTACTCAAGCTATGATAATGGCATATACAACTTATTTTTACTAACTTGTTATGCTCTTAGGATGTAATCCACTTTATCATACATAGTGTCAGCTCATTTGAATTTGACAAATCTTCAGATGTACTTTGATTGCGTGTACTCTGTATTTTGACTTAGATTTCATTTGGAGTACTCTTAATTTTGTATTTTATGTTCCAGTTGTTGACTGCAACCATTGTATTGGTTTTAATGTACATATCTCTATATACAGCTGTAAATATAAATCAGTGTTTATTTATTTATTAATTCGATTGCATTTTACATTGGTTGACAAGGCTAGTCTAGCTCGATATATGTCCATTTTCAGTAGAGGGCCATGGAAAAAGCTCCAAAACAATGTACTACAAAAGTGACAGTGATAAAATGCATTTACATAAGGGAAAATTGATTAAACATGTAAAGCCCTTTACATAGGTTCTTGCTACAAGATAAGTATCTCGACTTAAAAATATAAAAACAAAAAAAATAAATTAATTAATAAAAGAAGGAATTACATGTAGGCCTATTTAAACAATCAAGCATAGAGAGAGAAAAAAATATACATAAGTATCTGCTGAACATTATGTATACAAAAATGCACACAGCAGAGAGCATAACCTAAAAATTCACAGGAATGGCTATGAGTTATTATCTCTTAGTACCTCAGACCACAGTAATAGTTGCAAATGTTTTAGAAAACTATCCTGTTTAGTAAACACCTTTGGGAAAAAGGCAGCAAAATGAGTCTTACAGTCATTCAAAGCTGGTAAGGCAAGAGGAGAAAGTGTCTGTCAGGATTAGTACGTTGGCATAGCCACTGTAATTTTCGTGAAGTTCTCAGTTGCTTCTTGAAATGTGTTCGTGATTTCGTGATGGTAGGGATGCTACTTCACTTGGAAGACGTTTCCAAGTGTTTCCAACAGAGTTAGTAAAAAGACAGTCACCAGATTTGTTGTTGTATTTAAGGGCGTATACTCCAAACTTATTAGCTTTACGTAGAGTAGTTTTATTTTTATAAGGGGTGATAATGCTACAGAGTATGTGAGTGTTGGTGGGTTGATACAAAATCTTGTAGGAGGTGATAGTCAGTTGCTGAAGAAGAAACGACTTTTGCCATTCCAGCCATTCGATCTGTTTAAGAATTTGGCAATGGTGGTTTCTAAATGGTGAGCCAGTGGCTAATCTGGCAATGTTATTATAGGTTGTTTGCCAGTTTTTCACATTGGTTTTTGGATAGTATAGTATAAATAGGGGAGGCATAGAGAAGGGTGGAGATTAGGTGTGGTTCGGCAATAGTAGATTCTGGCTAAAAGTGTAAGAAAGGTCTGATTCTCTAAAGGGAAACTTGTTTTCAATTTACTGATTGAATGGTTAAGTTTAAATGAGTCAAAGTTAACATTATGATAAATTGTTACATCTAAAAGTTTGGTGCTTGTGTTAGGTGCCATTATAATGCCATTATTCGATGTAACTATCAAAGTGATAGGGTAGGACTTGTGTGTCTTAGTAAACATCAAAAGTTTATATTAACTTTGTGTTAAGGAGGAGACAGCATTGCAGGAACCAGTTTTCAACTAAGGTAAACACTTTTTGGGTTACTAGATTTGAGCTCAGCAGAAGAGGCACCAACATTGATTAATGTTGAGTCGTCAGCATGTTGTATGCAGGTGGTTTGAGAAAGGGTACTTTTCAGATCTTTAATGAACATAGAGCAAAGGTGAGGTTACATCATAGAATATAGAGCCTTGTGGGACTCCAATGGTGATAGGGGGATAGGCAGGTGAGTGGATAAGTTATTGTCCCAGCGGACTGCTTGTTGTCCATTTTCAAGCTAGGACTTCAACCATTGCACTGCCTGAGTGCCTGATACAAGTCATGTAAGTATATTGAACATTAATTGATGATTACCCATGTCAAAGGCTTTAGAGAGGTCAATTAAGAGAGCAGAGGAAAGCAAGTTGTTATTACGATTTTTATTAATACCGTCTGAAAAGGATGAGTGCATTTGTAGTACTATGGAATATATATAAAATTTAATATATATACCATAGTACTTTATAAAATAATATCGATAAATATGTAACTATATCAGTATTTATTTTTAACAATATTTTTAGTTATAGTTGTATGCCATGAGCATACATACCTGTCAGATGATCAACTGATCAGAAGAAATTAGGTTATTGGTCCTACTGCCTGCACAGAACTAATGCCATTGTAGCCTAGTTCCAATGATCAGGTAACGTCTGGTAGAGAATGGTTTTCCATCAGGAGGTTTTATTAATGACTCATGTCTGCTTTCAGTCTCTATTTACAGCTGCCATTTACCTCATGAGGCTTTGTGCAGTCTTCCTTGGGTAGACTGTCCCAGCCGAGGTAATAATATGATTTGGAGAAGTGTTTTAATTTAGTTGATACTGGTGATGCCTTACATATTGAGTGACAGTGTACTATGAGTAAAGTGTTATCTGGTGACATGAGACATTGGACAAACTGCCTGCGGATGCCCATTTCTACCATGCTTGTTGGAGACACTATGGAAAATGGTGAGTCCATAGTGTTAGGTAAAATTACTTGGTCAGTAAAAGAGGGACCACTTATGAATGGGTAGTGGGTGAGTGTTGTCTTGATACCTTTGCAGCTACACTTAGTTGTCCACCGGGCAGGAGAGCCACGCAGGGAAAAAAACCTCTGTAGGACCTTATACAAAATGCTAAGGGATAATGTAACAAACAAAAGATTGGTACTTATTACCATCAATGACAACTACCGGTAGGTGCCAGTGCACAATGGTACGCTAATAACCTAGCAACCAGTAACCTCAAATGTGGGGCTTAACTAATGCTGGAAATAAATCTTTTAAGTCAAACAAGTCAATAAATATATAATTCTCTCTCTCTCTTTCTCTGTCTTGCTGTTTATATATCTCTATGTATACCTATATTTAATCTAAATATAATATATATATATATATATATATATATATATATATATATATATATATATATATATATATATATATATATATATATATATATATATATATATATATATATATATAGAGAGAACATAATAGAGACAGTGTGATATATATAAATATATATAGTTACAGTATTAATAGATATAAGAATAATAAAAGAAGAAAGAATACAAGTTAATGGGTTATGGCAACGAAAACTTATATTGAACCTGGGAGATGAAAAATGGCCAGACATAGCAGTTTTAAGTAAAGAATGTGTAAAGTTCAGGATTATACACTAGTATTAAGGAAAATAGTAATATTAGATATAAGATTGAAGAACCAAATATGTAGGACGATTGCACTCACTGAATACACTTTACAAAAACAAAGATTGTTTAGAAAAATACTTGATTATGAGAGTGTAAATATGCAAATAGTAGTGGTAGTGTTCAGTTGTGATTTAAGACAGAGGAGAAAACAAGGGGCAGATGTAAAAGTTTTTTCAAGATATATCATGTACTTATAGAAAACAAACATTGGATATGCAAAAGCAGTAATATGAGAACTGAAAGTGATTATTGTATATTATGAGACAGTTTAAATATATGCGGTGGTGGTGCTGCGGTGGCATTGTCGCCTCACAGTGGGATGTTGTCTGGTTCGGTTCTCAGCTGGAGCGTCTTCTGCATGGAGACATGCGTGGGTGTACGTGCCTTTGTAGAGGGTTGTGTGTCGGGCCTTGCAGGACGGTACGTATAAAGATGTCTGCCGGTCGTTGGTGGACCGCAGTTCTGCTGTGGCGACCGCTAGCCAGGAAAAGCCGAAAGATAGTAAAAAACTTCAAGGAGTTTAATTACAGTTTTTTCTGAACGTGTGGCAATCTGGTAGAGATTCAAAAATGAATAGGCTATATAAAAATAGGTAGATGGATAAAAAGAATTTAATGAATGTGAGCAAAATTTAATGAATCGGTGCTCAATGAGTATGTAAAGGAAATAATCCGTTCTAGTTGGATCATCTAAGTATGAGAGGATTTTATAAAGATTGGACATGTTGGTAGATTAGTTTAAATGAAAAATATAGAAAAGAAGAGTGGCAAAGGACAAAAACAGTACAAGATAGTTGCAAATATAGGGAAATCAGTAACCAAGTATTTAAAACTTAATAGACCACGATTTTCTACAAAAGAGAGAATGTTAGACGTAATGAACCGAGAGAAAAATAAAAAATATTTAAAGATATTTCTACAAAGAAAAAAGTAAATAAAAAGGTTAAACAAAAAAATAAGAAAAAGTGAATTAAGGAATGAGGAAGGCTGTATAGTCCCTACACAAAAAGAAATAATGCAGACAGTTAAAAGGCAAATTTTGAGAACTTTTTCCATATATCACATTAAGTAAAAGTAGATGGAACTGAATAAGAGAATGAGAGAATGGAGGAAAAGGTTACAATGATACAATTTAAAATGTGTTGAAAACAGTAAATGTCGAGCAGCTACAGTATTAGATGGACTTGAATATCACTGTATAAGGGCATGCAAGAATGTCCAAAAGAAAATTTTTTTGAGAGAGATTGAATAGTTTGAAAAAGGCATGAATGACGAAAAGTTATACATGGGTTCAATGAAATTTATATGGAAAAATGGATAAATAACAGACAAACGGTAGACCACTAGTATTCAACAATGCTGATTATACGATTTTTATGAAAATAGTACAAAAAAGGTTAATAAGTTATGGACCAAAGCAATTTTTGGAATAAAAGACGAAAGGATGCCAAGAACTTTTAATGATAAGAGGGTAGATGTAACAAATAGGGAAACAAAATTGAAGATACTAGTAGATGATGTTAGTAAAGCATTTGACAATATTCAGCACAAAGCATTATTGGAGATTTGGAAAATATAAGTAATAAAATCGACATTTTGAAATCTGTGTATAACAAAAAAAAATTAGTTAGACTAGTAATTAATGGGTGGTTCAGTCAGACAATAGAAGTAAAAAATGGTATTAAGCAAAGATGTCCAACTAGTATTATATTCGCATTACTTATGAAGGCGGTAGTTACCAAAATAAATAGAGGATTGGAGGAAGGTAAATATTGTACACCAGAGGGAATTCATATTCCACTGATGTTTTCTTATGCAGACAATCTAGTATTAGTTGTTAAAAATAAATAATGAGCAAGTATAGCTATTAACATACTTGATGAAGAATTAAAGATATTGGCTGTAAGTCTTGATAAGGAAAAGAGTAAAGGACTATGTTCTCTGGAAAACTGTGGTATCCAGTTTAACGAAGAAGAAATAGAAATTCGGGGAATGAGATTTGGTAGTGAGCAACAGAGTAACACAACAGAAGGAAATGATACTTAAAATAAGAAGTACTTGTATATTATGGAGAACGTTTAAACTTGCA
>NC_056744.1:1406830105-1406850105 GCF_019279795.1 Protopterus annectens
CAGATGGGGTGCAAGGGTTGAGTTTTTTAAGAAGCTTATAAATAAGAGATGTAGCAACGGGTTGAATCTGAAAGGTCTTAGACGAGGGTAGAGAGGTATTTGGTAAGGAAGCAGTCGGTGTGGGTAATGAGTTAGCTAGGGATTGAATGGCTTCTGTAAAATACTTATTAAAGGCATCAGGGATCTGTGTAGCATTGTTGAGGTGAAAGCCTGTAGGGGTAGGAGTAGGTGAATGTCCTGGTTTAAGAAGTTTATTAACGCTTGTCCAGAATTTTTGAGGGGTTTTTTGACTACTTTGTTGAAGGTGAAGATAATATTCCTTTTTGTCTCTAACAGTATCTTTCTTGGTGGCATTTCTTAATTGTTTGAAGAGGAGATGATCAGATGGACATTTAGTAGATCTCCATTTGGCCCAGATTTTATTTCTGAGGATCATTTTATCTTTTGTTTGTTTAGAAAGCCATGGAGCAGCTTTGGATCTTATTCTAGTAGAGTGAAAAGGGGCATGATGATCAAGGATTTGAAGAAAGTTTGTATTAAAGTAGGTCACTGCTTTATTAAGTTCAAGGTGAGTTAGTGGTGACCAGTCGCATGCCTGCAATTCAGTAAGGAAGTTATCAGGGTTAAAGATAACAAAGAAGGACAAGCAAGCTCAAAGGAACAAAAAACATTGATTTTGATGTCAGCTGAATTGTTCAAAGGATGTATTTGGATATCCAGAACAAAGATGGGTGAGGTCAACAACTACAATACCACAAAAAACATCCTCCTAATGTTTGCTTCACAGCTAGTGTAGCAGGTTTCCTATGCTGACTTCTATGGGATAAACTCTCATGCCTCACACCACAGGAAGCAAATGTAGGAATACTTTGTGAATGTGATGATCTGTGGAGACATAAAGTCTACGTATTACTGACAGTATGCAGGATTGTTGGGAGGTTTACCAAAATACTGATTGAAAAGCAGATGAGAGGAAATAATAAAGAGATATCCAGAGGTAGACCACAGCATGCATGCTGTATCTCTTGGTGTATACACAGTTTGAAGGCCAACAATGGGATAAGAGTAAAGGAGACCATTAACTAATCTATTTGACTGCAGTAGAAGCAGGAGGCCATGGGACCATGTCTGGAAATTGAAATAGTAATATTGATTGCATATGTAATAAACTGCGACTCAACATTCACAGAGTAGATCTGCTTTTAACGGTCACACAATGCTAAGTCTGGGGAACAGCTGTATTTGTTACTAAGGTTTATGTCAAAAGAAGGGCATGTGACATGCATCAATTACTGCTCACGCGAATACATTATCCTAATATTGTATTCCTACAGTTCTATGTGGTGTTGTATACCATATTACAATGTCTGATTCCTATGCCGGAGTCAGCACATAATGTGTAATTGACACTTTTCAGTAAGGGATATATGACATACGTGGACGCCAAGTTCAAATGTAGATGAGATAAAATATTATAGGAAGTGATCTACTGTACTTCAGAGATATATGCAGTTAAACACTCGAAAATGCTCACACACTGAAACACACATGGACATACACACTCGTATATCTAAAAAAAAGTTTTTTATATATATATGTATCTATATATATATATATATATATATATATATATATATATATATATATATGTGTGTGTGTGTGTGTGTGTGTGTGTGTGTGTAGAGAGAGAGAGATTCTTTCTCTCTCTCTCTCTCTCTCTCTCTCTATATATATATATATATTTTTTTTTTTATCAAATGCAAACACACGCACATATGCGTGTGCATGTGTATTTATATATATATATATATATATATATATGTGTGTATATATAGACACACACATATATATATATATATGTCTGTATAAAAAAAAATATATATATATATATATATATATATATATATATATATATATATATGTCTGTATAAAAATATATATATATATATATATATATATATATATATATATATATATATATATATATATATATATATATATATATATGTATATATATATATATATATATATGTATATATATATATATATATGTATGTATGTATATATATATATCTATATTCAAAATTCTGATATGCCCCAAATAAACACAGTCAGACTGCAGGTTCTTTTATACACTTTTATGTGATTGATTCACAAACTTAATTCGGTAAGGACTGTTTTTGTAACAAGTATGCTAGGTTTGAATGTATGCCTTAACCTACATACCTGTCATAGGATAATAGGAAATTAGTAGGCTATTGGCCATAGTCCACTTAAAAGGATTGCCACATTGAAGCTCTGTTTGCATAACGAGCATCAAATGTCCATCCACAGCCGGTTCACTGGTGAAACACCTGGTGTGAGTTTATGGCTACCCCATGCAATCCCTCTGCTTACATTTGAATTTAGCTTATGAGATGCTTTGTTTGCCTGCATGTGGTAGTAGGTTATAAAGGTGTGCTAACCTGTGGTAGACATATCTTCCCCTCCATGATATTCTTTGCTTGCCATATTACAGGTTCTGGTCTTTAGAATGAGTGACCCATATACTGTTTCACTTGCAGATATGAGCTTTTCTGGTAAAGCATGGTTAGAGATCGCTTTGTAGGCAATGGAGAATTTGCCTCTGAATAGTCTGTACGAAACATAATCAAGTGGCAGTCAGTTGCGATGATACACATGGGAATGTTGTGGAAGACTTTGATTTTTCTTATTCAGGAGCCATGGTGCTTTCTACAATTGCAGAAGCAGCTTGGAAAGGTACAAGCCAGAATGGTCATTGTACTGAATTACTCTCATGATGATAGAATAGTACAGGGTATTTATATTATTTCTTTTTTCTATAGGCGAAGCTTTACCTATATGGTGAGCAGATCAAAATGTCCTTATTACCACTACAGATAAACAGTGATGAGAAGAAGGAATGCTGTAAACCCATGAGTGCAGGTTTGTCACCACTGAGTGTGTACTTATGATATGGATGTTGATGTATTTAACAGGAACTTTCCTGTTTCCCAAGGCAATGCCAGAGATGCAATTATGCATCCAAAATGGAGGCTAAGCTCTCTCCACCCAACTGGAACAGACAGTCATGAGGAGAATGTTAACACTTTCACCACACCTCCAGCCACACACAGACCAACTAAACCATCACTGGCAAAAAATAGACATAACTACATGAAATCAAACTTCTAAACTATAATAACAAAGCTGAAAAAGCTTACGAGACCTCCAAAGCAGACACCCAAAAAACCTGCACCTCCCATCACAAAACAGTCAACACATAAAACACCCAACCTGTGTGCCGCACAATCACAACCATACCTAACATACTAGTAATAGTTGACTCTATAGTCAGGAGCACTGACGTCCCACTCACTAGGATGGACAAGGAGAAGGTTACTGTTAGCTGCCTGTTGGTAGACTGAATCCACCACCGAACACAAACACTCAGGTCACTCCCGAACAAGTACAAATATGAATCTGTCATTGTGCATGTTGGTAGGAATGGCCTTGAGATGTACCTCCCTGGACTACATGAAAAGAGACATGTAAGATCTCTCTGATCAGGTAGCCCAGGTAGGTATGAACCGGACCCAGAGTATCATGCTGCCCTCACCAAGAATGATAGCTCAGTGTGAAGATAAAATGTTCAATTTAAACAAGTGTCTAAGCTTCTGTTGTCATTCAAGGGGGGGGGGGGTCATTGTCTATCAGCACGCTCACAAAGCCTTATTGCTTCTGAAGAGATGGCTTGCACTTGTCACCCCCTAGCTTTCAAGTTCTGGCCAAGGCTCTTGCTGCCCCCATAGTGTATTTTTTAGGCATTAATCAAAGGTGTAACCCATCTGCGAAAACAGCACAAAGAAAAAATTATGCTTATGGTACTCAATGCAAGGGGTTTAAATCTCAAAATGCACGCGACGGAAGCACTCCTCAGTATGGAGAACATTGACATCTGTCCAGTAAATTAAACCTGGTTCAAGGCTCCTGAGAGCACCACAGCATTACTGTGCTACAACTGATACCACACATTTCGTCCACAGAACATGGACTCAAACACAAAAGGCTCTGAGATCATCCATGTGCAATTAACATCGGGCAAATATGCAGTGAAAATTGTGGCCTGCTACAAATCACGCTCCATGACCCAGGTCCACTACTCTGCCTTTCTGGACACACTGCAAAACATGAAGGTCCTAACAAACACCCTGCTATTGGGTGATTTCAATTACCCTACCATTAACTGTGAAAACTACTTGAGTAAAAAATGCCAGGACCAGTGATACATGGAGCATGAACTACAGAATGAACTAACCCCCTAACTAAACATGCTGTTCGAGCAAAGCCTCTACACAGGCTATGTGCCCAGAGAATGGAGAACAATACTGGTTATTCCCCTCCACAAAGGAGGGCCCACAACTGACCCTGGTAACTATCCAGTGGTATCCAAGGTTTCTCTAAATCAAGCTATTCATCTACCAACCTTTTACCCTAACCCTCAAAACAAGGGTGAGAGACTTCTGCACACTTTGGACATGCACAGGCAATTGCGTTACTACTTGGACAGAACAAAAGTTTTCAGAAAGACTGACCAACTTCTTGTGGCTTATGCTACTGGGGTACAGGGAAAAGCCATATCCAAACAAACTATTTCTATATGGATTGGACATTGCATACGATTCTGCTATCCATTTCATGGAAAGACTGTACCTGCTAACATCAGGCCTCACTCTACAAGGGCAACAGCCACCTCCACAGCCTTTTTAAGAGGGGTGGCTACAAAGGACCTTTTAGAAGCTGCTACTTGGAGCTCCGTGCATACATTTTGCAAACATTACCACCTGCCTTTATATTTTAGATCTAGAGCAGGGTTTGCTACTGCAGATTTGCAGGGCATTTTAGCTACACCATCATCCACTTAGTGCCTACCACCCCCAGCCTGGCTATGGTATTCTACCCATCTGTTATGACAAGTCTGACTTGCCTTGTTTGCAAGGCTGTGGAGTGCATCATCATGGAACGCATTCACAAACACATTGGGAAAATGAAAATCAATTGACCCAACCCAGTTCAGCTATGTTAAGGGCAGATCTGGGCAACTAAACCTATTTCATGAATTCCAGACAATCAACAAGGCCATAGATGAGGGAAGGTGCTTCACACAGCCAACCTTGACCTCGCCAAGGCTTTAGACACCATTGGACAATCGGGTATTATAGAAAAAAATCAATGTCCTGAACAAAAAACCCAATGTCACGAGATGGGTTGACAACTGGCTTACAGACAGAACTCACACTGTAATAATCCCGTGCTGCAGGTCCCACTCTAAACCAGACACAAGCTGTGTCCTTCAATGCTCAGTCTGGGGACCTCTACTGTTCAGCATATACTTCTCAGAAGTACAGGCAAACAAAGGATGACTGGCAAACTGAGTTTGCCTATGACTGCAAAGTGGGAGCCACAACTGACTCTCTGGCTGACATGGACATCCTCCAAAACGACCTTACTTAGATGGAAATCCTTCTATGTGGCACACCTCATCACCAAAGGATGTTCTTCATCTCACATTGCTGCAGTCCTTACACTTGGGTAGTCCGCTGTCCTCGGTCGGCCCGAATATCAAAGTATAAGGCTGACGTCGGTCAAGGCGCATTAGACTGACATCAGGACGTCAGGGTACAAATGCGCATGACCGACGTCATATCCTCAGTCTTTTTTGCCGCATGGTCCGATGCAGAAGCAGCGTTGCAAGTGCCGTCGCGTTCTGAAATTTTTCAATTCGGAGTTTCAGACCGAGTCAAAGTTGGCTAAGTACCCGCTGGGAATATTTTAGTTTTTCTTGCCTCAGTGGTTTACCGGATGTCAGAAAAGTGAATAACTGTATTTCTTGTGGGAAGCAGATACCGCATAGAGATTATCATACTTTGTGTATTCCTTGTTTAGGGCCTGAGCATGACGTTGTTGGGTGTCGCTTTTGTGCTAGATTCAATAAGCGCACTATTAAGAGAAGGTTAGATTGTGCCAGGTTAGTCTTCGGGAAGCGGTGCAATTATAATATGCCGTCGGATGCTCCGGCGTCCGCTTCTTCGAAGAAGCGCAAGGACAAAGCAGCTAAGCTCAGGCAAGAAGAGCCGTCCGTACCGGACGCCGGTTCTTTAGAGGTGTCGGTGGAGCCGGGGGTTCCACCGGAGGTTTCTCTGGAGTCCCAGGGGGAGACTTTGTTATTGCAGGATGTGGCCTCTCAGGAGGCAGGTCAGGCTGAAGGGGCCTCTCAGGTTACTATACTCCCCTCCCTTCCTAGGGTGGTTAGGCCTTCTTCTGTTTCCAAGGCTTCTCCCAGAGGCAAGCCAGGTTTAGCTTCAGTTGGTGTCACTCCTAGTTCTTCAGGATCTGTGCCCAAGAAGCATATGCTTAAAATGGCAGAAGATTTGATTACTTTGATTAGAGGTTCTTTGCCCCCTCCTGATAAGAGACCTAGGGTGGAACCTGAGTTAGGGAGTTTTGAGCAGGCTTCGGATGTTTCAGAGTCTTCGGCTGAAGACTTGCAGGAGTATTCTCCTTATTCTGATTCTGATGTGGATGATTCTACTCCTTCTGCTTCTCCTCCTGAGGATTTTTCTTTTTCAGAGACTCTTCACTCCATGAGGGAGCATTTTAAGTGGGAAGGTCAGGACTTCTCTGATTCCAGGAAAAGGCTTAGGGAATTTTTGTTTTTACCCCAGCATAGGCCTTTGGCTATACCTCCTGTTCTGGATGTTGTGGAAGATGTGTTTGCAAAGGCTTCTCTTAATCCTGATTCTTTGCCTCCTGCTCCTGTTAAACCGGATAGGTATTACAGGGTGCCTGAAGCTCATAAGTATCTTTTTAAGAGTCCTAGGGCGGACCCAGAAACTGTTAGTCAGGGGCCTAAGGGTGTTAAGGCTTCTGTTGTTAAAAATCCGGTTCCTCCAGATAAAGAGGCCAGGGCTTTGGATAGATGGGGAAAGAAAGTCTATACTTCTTCCACCCTTGCTATGAGGGCTTTGAATTGCCAGTTTCACATGTTGAAATATCAGAATTATCTACTTTCTCAATTGAAGGCTAAGGTAGATGCTCTGGCGGAAGGTATTGAGTGTAAAGAGTTGCAAGATTTAGTACATGTTTCTGAACAGGTGGGTAAGCATTCTTTGCAATGTGGTTTTGATGCTGTACAGGCCTCGTCTAGCGTGGCTGCCACTGGGTCAGTTCTTCGCAGGCACGCCTGGCTGAGGGATCAGAATTTGTCTGACCATGTTAAGACAAGGATTTTAGATGCTCCTTTACAATCTGATGTGTTGTTTGGTTCACCTGTTGAGGCAGTCTTAAAGAAAATGGAAGACAAGGCTAAGTCTATGCAGACTGTTAAAGATTTTTTGCAGGTTCAGCCTCCGAAGTTTAGTAGAAATTGGCCTACCAAGGGGTGGACGTATCCTTCTTATGATTCCCAGTCTAGGGGTAGATCTAGACGTGGTAGGGGCAGAGCTCAGGGCTCTTTCAGGCCTAGAACGGGGAGTTCTCCTGCACAGTCTTCGGGTGAGGGCAGGGGTCAGTCCTTTCGTAAACAGACCCAATGACCTACCTTTTCAGCTGCCAGAGCCTTCTCGTCTGGCAGCACCTTTGGGGGGAAGGTTGACACTTTTCAAGGAAAATTGGTGTTTAATTACCCAAGACAGATGGGTATTGGATATCATACACCAAGGTTACAGGTTTTATTTCCATACCTTGCCTCCTTTCAAAGGCATGCCAGACGTTCCTCCTCAGCAAAGAATAGAGGCTCACAAACAAATTTCTCTGTTACTTCAAATAGGGGCCATACAGCCAGTCCCTATGCCAGAAGTGGGCCTAGGATTTTATTCTCGCCTGTTCCTAGTACCAAAGAAGGGGAACACGTGGAGACCAATTTTGGATTTATCTATCCTCAACACTTATCTGGACATTCCCAAGTTCAAAATGTTGACGTTACAACAGCTTTTACCTCTGCTGGGCAAAGATCATTGGATGGTAACTTTGGATCTCAAGGAGGCTTACCTTCATGTTCCTATCAGACAGAGTTGCAGGAAGTATCTGCGTGTCCTGGCTGGGACTTCTCATTATCAGTTCTCTGCATTGCCCTTTGGCTTATCTACTGCGCCCAGAGTGTTCACGAAAGTTCTGGCTCCATTGATAGCTTTCTTCAGGCTAAAAGGAATACAGATCTATCCTTATTTGGACGATTGCCTGATTCTGGCTCAAGGAAGGGACAAGCTTCTTCATCATTTGGAATATGTGATAGCAGTGCTAAGATGCCTGGGGTATTCTGTGAACGAAATAAAGTCCAGTCTAGTACCCTCTCAGGACATGTGCTTTCTGGGTGTAAGACTGAATACAGCATCCCAGATGGCCTTTTGACCCCGGACAAACAAAAGAATCTTTCCCTTTACTTTCATCAATTGTCTCATCAGTCCAGGCTGACTGCAAGGACAGTCCTTCAAGCCTTGGGGTTCATGGCATCTTGTATTCTGGTGCTTCCCAATGCCAAACTGCATATGAGGAAGCTACAATGGTATCTCAAAAATGTATGGACACAGCACTGCCAGGATCTGGACACTGTCATTCAAATAATACCTTGCATTCAAAAGGAATTTTTGTGGTGGGCTCAGGAATGTCACCTAAACAAGGGACTCTCTGTGACCCGGCCAGAGGCGAGTCAGATTCTAACGACAGATGCCTCAGACAAAGCTTGGGGAGCTCATCTAAATGGAAAGTGGATACAAGACAAGTGGCCTGCCAGACTACAACATCTACATATCAACTTGAAGGAGATGTTAGCAGTCCAGTTTGCATTAATAGCTTTCAAGGATTTACTCCTTCCAGGGCAGGTGTTGATTCTAACAGACAACACAACTGTCATGTGGTACATCAACAAGCAAGGGGAACACATTCTTATCCTCTATGCAGGCAAGCAATGATTTTGTGGGAGACTGCTCTCAGTTTACAGCTGAATCTTCAGGCAAGGTTTCTGCCGGGAGCACAGAACTCCTTAGCAGATGTGTTGAACAGACGAATTATGGATCCCCACGAGTGGAAATTGGATCCTCATGTATTTCAGAAATTGACAGTGTCATGGGGAACTCCAGACATAGATCTGTTCGCTTCTCCACTAAACCACCAGCTGCCAAAGTTTTGCACGAAAAGGTTTCATCCCACAGCTTGGAAAGTGGATGCTCTTTCTTTCAATTGGAGCAATCTTCATGTGTATGCCTTTCCTCCTCTGCCTCTCCTCCCAAAGGTACTTCTAAAGGTCAGACAGGACAAGCCAAGGATGATTTTAATAGCTCCAGATTGGCCTCGACAGCACTGGTACCCATTACTGAGAAGTCTGGCAGGAGCCTCCATGGCCTTTGCCTTGATTCCACACCTGTTGTCTCAGGAGGACAGTCATTTACTCAATGTCAAGCTTCACTCTCTTCACCTAACAGCCTGGCATATTCTGTTTTGAACCATAGAGGGTCTCAACTTCCACAGCAAGTTTTGAATGTTATTTTGGAAGCTAGAAGGCCTAGTACAAGGAAAGTGTACGCAGATAAATGGAAGAGATTTTTATTTTGGAGTGCAGCAAAGGATTTTGATGTTTCTGAGCCTAATTTGAGTGTGGCTCTTCAATATCTTACTGAGTTACTGGACAAAGGTTTGTCCTTCTCTTCTATTAAGGTTCATGCTGCAGCAATTTCGGCTCACTATGACTGTGACCCACCATTGTTTTCTCATCCTTTGTTCAAGTAATTTCTTAGAGGGGCAAAGAATATAAGACCCCCACATAGAGCTCCTACTCCTGCTTGGGATCTCAATTTTGTGTTGGAGAAACTCACTCTACAACCTTTGAGCCTGCAGCTACTACTGAGTTGAAATATTTATCATGGAAGACTGCTTTTTTGTTGGCCATTACCTCTGCAAGAAGGGTTTCTGAATTGCAGGCCCTTATGGCGGTTGAGCCTTTCTTAATTTTCCATAAGGATAGGGTATCTTTGCGTACTAATCCTTCCTTTATGCCTGAAGTGGTTTCTAGTGTGGCTTTAAACCAAACTATTCATTTGCCTACTTTTTATGCAAATCCCCAAAATAAAGGGGAAAAGATTTTGCACACTTTAGATGTACACAGGCAGTTGCGATATTATTTGAGCAGAACTAAAGGGTTCAGGCAGTCTCAGCAGTTATTTGTTTCTTTTGCTTTGAGTTCTCAGGGCAAGCCTGTGTCAAAACAAACTATTTCTAAATGGATTGGGTTTTGCATTGCTTTCTGTTATTCCCATCATGGTAAGGAGATTCCAGCTGGGATTAGGCCTCATTCCACTAGGGCTACTGCCACTGACAGCCTTTTAAGGGGTGGCAACTAAAGATATTTTGGAGGCAGCTACTTGGAGTTCAGTGCATACTTTCTCTAAGCATTATCACCTTCCACTTTACTCTAAATCTAGGGCTGGTTTTGCCACTGCTATTTTACAGGGCATTTTGGCAGCTCCTGCTTCTTTATAGTTTTGCCATCCTCCCTTACCTCTGCTTTGGGATTCTACCCAAGTGTAAGGACTGCAGCAATGTGAGATGAAGAACATAGTACAGTTTTGTACCTACCATAAATGTAGATGTTCGAAGATCCACATTGCTGCAGTCCAATTTACCCTCCCTCCTTTCCCTCTGTGGTTAGAGGCGGTTGTGTGGGTTGGGTTGTAAATATTGTGTATATTGTATATTTTGTACATATTATTAGTGCAAGGGTGGTTGGTTGGTTGTTTGCTGTCTTTTGGTTTTGACCTTTCTTTTTAGGGTCTTCTGACATCTGGGGCAAGAAAAGACTGAGGATATGACGTCGGTCATGCGCATTTGTACCCTGACGTCCTGATGTCAGTCTAATGCGCCTTGACCGACGTCAGCCTTATACTTTGATATTCGGGCCGACCGAGGACAGCGGACTACCCAAGTGTAAGGACTGCAGCAATGTGGATCTTCGAACATCTACATTTATGGTAGGTACAAAACTGTACTTTTCTCATCCTGAAAAAAATAGGTCATTGTTCCCCTGTACTCATCACTCCTTAGACCCATTATAGAGTACAACGCCCCTTTTGGTATGTACCTCACAAGACATTTACAACAAATGGGAAGACCACTGAAATACCTCACAAAGAGGATTACTGGCCTCAAACAGATGCCCTACGCTGACCGTCTCAAAAAACTCGAGCTTTACTCCGTCGCATAATGCATACTCAGAGGTGATCTCTGCCTAACATGCAATGCGCTGTCCAACCCAGAGCTGTCACAATCCCTCTGAGCTACACGCTCTAGGGACCAAAACCTTGTTACGACATACTCTGTAATAAACTACCTATAAATAGCAAACCACGGTCATCATTAGCACTCTTCTTGAAAAATCTTGATGATTGGATGGGAAATAGGAAATTCAACCCGGGGATCACCTCTGTGGCTGTGCTCGCCAGTGGCACAGGAAAATAATTGTCTTGGGTGGCAAAAGGCAAGGTACCTTTTCTGCTGGGCTCGTATAGGCCCCAGGGGTGATAGCCTAGTACCTACCTATGAACCTATGGAAAACTTCGTTACTTGTTTTGCTGCTGGCGGTATGATTGATATGATGATTTTGTGTGTACTTGCAGTAAAGGTTTTTCAGTGAACATGAGGCATTTGTGAAACTGCCATAAGGATGCCCGTGGAGATGTAGCTGCCATAGAGATTACTATGTGAAATTGTGTAACCATAGAGTTATGTAAATGAGGAATACCAAGATAATCAAACTGATATGTGCAGAAACATATACATAAATGAACTACACCAGCTTCTTCCACAGCAGTTTCAAATGATTGAATAAAAGCTGTGTGAGATGCAGATTGGTTTTTCCAGTAGGTGAATGCATTGAACTTTGTGTATGCCTTTTGTTATTAGTAATGTGACCGTGGAGTTGATGTATCTTATTTAAATAGGGTGATGGGAGCAACATGGGTTAACCTTTGTTGATCTAAGCCTTCATTTTGACACACTACAGCTATTATCAGTATATAAAGCCCCCAATTATGGATCCCCACGGAGTGGAAATTGGATCCTCATGTATTTCAGAAATTGACAGTGTCATGGGGAACCCCCGGGAAAAAAATAGGACCCCTTTTGCAGGCAAGCAATGATTTTGTGGGAGACTGCTCTCAGTTTACAGCTGAATCTTCAGCCAAGGTTTCTGCCGTCAGCACAGAACTCCTTAGCAGATGTGTTGAACAGATCGAATTATGGATCCCCACGAGTGGAAATTGGATCCTCATGTATTTCAGAAATTGACAGTGTCATGGGGAACTCCAGACATAGATCTGTTCGCTTCTCCACTAAACCACCAGCTGCCAAAGTTTTGCAAAGGTTTCATCCCACAGCTTGGAAAGTGGATGCTCTTTCTTTCAATTGGAGCAATCTTCATGTGTATGCCTTTCCTCCTCTGCCTCTCCTCCCAAAGGTACTTCTAAAGGTCAGACAGGACAAGCCAAGGATGATTTTAATAGCTCCAGATTGGCCTCGACAGCACTGGTACCCATTACTGAGAAGTCTGGCACGGAGCCTCCATGGCCTTTGCCTTCGATTCCACACCTGTTGTCTCAGGAGGACAGTCATTTACTCAATGTCAAGCTTCACTCTCTTCACCTAACAGCCTGGCATATTCTGTTTTGAACCATAGAGGGTCTCAACTTCCACAGCAAGTTTTGAATGTTATTTTGGAAGCTAGAAGGCCTAGTACAAGGAAAGTGTACGCAGATAAATGGAAGAGATTTTTATTTTGGAGTGCAGCAAAGGATTTTGATGTTTCTGAGCCTAATTTGAGTGTGGCTCTTCAATATCTTACTGAGTTACTGGACAAAGGTTTGTCCTTCTCTTCTATTAAGGTTCATGCTGCAGCAATTTCGCTCACTATGACTGTGACCCACCATTGTTTTCTCATCCTTTGTTCAAGTAATTTCTTAGAGGGGCAAAGAATATAAGACCCCCACATAGAGCTCCTACTCCTGCTTGGGATCTCAATTTTGTGTTGGAGAAACTCACTCTACAACCTTTTGAGCCTGCAGCTACTACTGAGTTGAAATATTTATCATGGCAGACTGCTTTTGTTGGCCATTACCTCTGCAAGAAGGGTTTCTGAATTGCAGGCCCTTATGGCGGTTGAGCCTTTCTTAATTTTCCATAAGGATAGGGTATCTTTGCACTAATCCTTCCTTTATGCCTGAAGTGGTTTCTAGTGTGGCTTTAAACCAAACTATTCATTTGCCTACTTTTATGCAAATCCCCAAAATAAAGGGGAAAAGATTTTGCACACTTTAGATGTACACAGGCAGTTGCGATATTATTTGAGCAGAACTAAAGGGTTCAGGCAGTCTCAGCAGTTATTTGTTTCTTTTGCTTTGAGTTCTCAGGGCAAGCCTGTGTCAAAACAAACTATTTCTAAATGGATTGGGTTTTGCATTGCTTTCTGTTATTCCCATCATGGTAAGGAGATTCCAGCTGGGATTAGGCCTCATTCCACTAGGGCTACTGCCACTGACAGCCTTTTTAAGGGGTGGCAACTAAAGATATTTTGAGGCAGCTACTTGGAGTTCAGTGCATACTTTCTCTAAGCATTATCACCTTCCACTTTACTCTAAATCTAGGGCTGGTTTTGCCACTGCTATTTTACAGGGCATTTTGGCAGCTCCTGCTTCTTTATAGTTTTGCCATCCTCCCTTACCTCTGCTTTGGGATTCTACCCAAGTGTAAGGACTGCAGCAATGTGAGATGAAGAACATAGTACAGTTTTGTACCTACCATAAATGTAGATGTTCAAGATCCACATTGCTGCACTCCAATTTAGCCTCCCTCCTTCCCCTCTGTGGTTAGAGGCGGTTGTGTGGGTTGGGTTGTAAATATTGTGTATATTGTATATTTTGTACATATTATTAGTGCAAGGGTGGTTGGTTGGTTGTTTGCTGTCTTTGGTTTTGACCTTTCTTTTAGGGTCTTCTGACATCTGGGGCAAGAAAAGACTGAGGATATGACGTCGGTCATGCGCATTTGTACCCTGACGTCCTGATGTCAGTCTAATGCGCCTTGACCGACGTCAGCCTTATACTTTGATATTCGGGCCGACCGAGGACAGCGGACTACCCAAGTGTAAGGACTGCAGCAATGTGGATCTTCGAACATCTACATTTATGGTAGGTACAAAACTGTACTTTTCTCATCCTGAAAAAAATAGGTCATTGTTCCCCTGTACTCATCACTCCTTAGACCCATTATAGAGTACAACGCCCCTTTTGGTATGTACCTCACAAGACATCTACAACAAATGGGAAGACCACTGAAATACCTCACAAAGAGGATTACTGGCCTCAAACAGATGCCCTACGCTGACCGTCTCAAAAAACTCAAGCTTTACTCCGTCGCATAATGCATAATCAGAGGTGATCTCTGCCTAACATGCAATGTGCTGTCCAAACCAGAGCTGTCACAATCCCTCTGAGCTACACGCTCTAGGGACCAAAACCTTGTTACGACATACTCTGTAATAAACTACCTATAAATAGCAAACCACGGTCATCATTAGCACTCTTCTTGAAAAATCTTGATGATTGGATGGGAAATAGGAAATTCAACCCGGGGATCACCTCTGTGGCTGTGCTCGCCAGTGGCACAGGAAAATAATTGTCTTGGGTGGCAAAAGGCAAGGTACCTTTTCTGCTGGGCTCGTATAGGCCCCAGGGGTGATAGCCTAGTACCTACCTATGAACCTATGGAAAACTTCGTTACTTGTTTTGCTGCTGGCGGTATGATTGATATGATGATTTTGTGTGTACTTGCAGTAAAGGTTTTTCAGTGAACATGAGGCATTTGTGAAACTGCCATAAGGATGCCCGTGGAGATGTAGCTGCCATAGAGATTACTATGTGAAATTGTGTAACCATAGAGTTATGTAAATGAGGAATACCAAGATAATCAAACTGATATGTGCAGAAACATATACATAAATGAACTACACCAGCTTCTTCCACAGCAGTTTCAAATGATTGAATAAAAGCTGTGTGAGATGCAGATTGGTTTTTCCAGTAGGTGAATGCATTGAACTTTGTGTATGCCTTTTTGTTATTAGTAATGTGACCGTGGAGTTGATGTATCTTATTTAAATAGGGTGATGGGAGCAACATGGGTTAACCTTTGTTGATCTAAGCCTTCATTTTGACACACTACAGCTATTATCAGTATGTATCTCACACAATGGCTTGACTTTGCACAGGCTTTTGACACAATCCCACATCCAGGCATTAACAATCACCATTTCAAACTGAATGTAGACCCCCTTCGTTATAAAATTGGGTTGCCGACTAGTTGACCATCTGGGTGCACACTATCAATTTGGGTGGCTGTACCAGAAACAACAGAATTGTGAAAAGAGAGATGTCACAGGGTCATTGATGGGCCCACCAATCATCATAGGTTCATAGGTTTATACTAGGCTATCTGCCCTGAGGCAATTATAAGCCTAGCCCAAAGTTTTGTGGTTTGCACCACCCCTTATGTTTGATGAATACTGTTCCCATTAGTTTGCCATGCCTCTGTCCAGCAGTGACACAGAGATGATTCCCGGGGTAAACCTACGCTCTCCCATCCACTGGTCAAGATTCCTTTTGAACAGAGCCAATGAGGTGCTCTGCCTTACATGGTCCGGGATTTTATTCCACAGCATAGGGGGTCTTTGGGTGATGAATCTATCCCTCCAGCACGTCCTATTTATATCCGTGTTGTGGTTTAAGTCGCTTGCTCTAGTGATTCTGGTGGATTTGGATTTTTTGAGGTGGAGCATGTCCATTAACTCCGGGTTGGACATGGCCTTGTATGTCAGGCACAGGTCACCTCTGAGAAGACGGTATGCGACTGAGTAGAGCTGGAGTTTCTTCAGTCTGGCAGCATAGGACAAGTTTTTGAGTCCCTTTATCCTTTTGGTGAGGAACTTTTGGGGTCTTTCCAATTGCTGTAGGTGTCGGGTGAGATACATTCCGAATGGGGCATTGTACTCGATCATTGGTCTGATAAGTGAAGAGTACAGGGGAACAATGACCTCACTTGATCTGGATGTGAATCCCTTCATGATCAGGTGGGCAATGTAGAAGGTCTTCCTAACCACTTTGGCAACGTGAGTGTCAAAAGAAAGGTTACTGTCAACCTGGGTCCCCAGGTCCCTGATAACCTCTTCAGTGCTTAGTGGATTGCCACCTATATGGTAGCTTGGGGTTACCTTGTTTTTCCCGAAAGGTATGACTATACATTTTTTGGCGTTTAATTTCAGGCCATGGCTCTGGAACCAGTTATCTGTTTCCGTGAGACCCCTCTGAAGGATATATGTGTCTGATGTATTTTCACCTATAGTGCCCAGTTTGCAGTCATCTGCAAATTTTGTCAGCCATAGTCCTCCTATGTTTGCCTGTACTTCTGAGAAGTAGATGCCGAACAATAGGGGGCCCAGGACTGAGCCCTGTGGGACACCACTTTTGACCGGCTTGGAGTCTGACATGGAGCCAGCAACTCTAACCCTGTGAGTTCTGTCCTTTAGCCAGTTCGCAACCCATCTTGTGACATATGGGTTTACATTTAAGCTGGTAAGTTTTTCTATGATACCCGAGTGGGGTATTGTGTCGAAAGCTTTCGCAAGATCGAGGTAGGCTGTATGAACTGCCTTTCCCTCATCAATAGCCTTGGTAACTGTTTCGAAGAAGTCAACCAAGTTCAAAAGGCATGATCTGCCCCTGACAAAGCCAAACTGGGTTGGCTCCATCATCTGTAGGTCCCCAATGTCTTTATTTATGAGTTTCATTATGATCCTCTCCATAGCTTTGCAGATCAGGCTTGTTAAGCTTATGGGGTGGTAATTTCCAGGGTCCGTAGAAGCACCGCCTTTGTGAAGTGAGACCACAGTTGCCGTACGCCACTTCTTGGGCACGTATCCTGTGGTAAGGCTAAGATTAAACAGCAGCCTTATGTGCGGGTTTAGTTCCTCATTGAGTTCGTGTAGCACACAGCCGGGGACACCATCCGGTTCCATGGATGCTGTGTTCTTAGCTTTAGAGAGAGCAGTTTTCACCTGCACATTTGAGATGCTGGGGAGGCTGCACTCCGCTGGGATAGTTATCTCTCCTTTTGGGGGGGAGGGAGGGGTGAAGTTTGCACTGAACCTGTCTGCCAGTATGTTGGCAATGTCTGTGGGTTCGGTGATTTTGGTATCATTTTGGATTAATTCTGAGCATATCTGGGAGTTTCCACCCAGGTTTCTAACATAGCTAAAGAAGGCCTTATGATTGTCTTTTGAGTCTGTGGCAATTTTTCTCTCAAAATTGGCCTTGGATGATTTTATGAGTGCTCTTATTTTTTTTACTAATAATGATCAAGGGTGTCTTCCCTTTTAGGGATTTTGCTCTATCATGTAACAGCTTTTTCCTCTTATTGTAAAGTCTGTTTAAGGCTGGGGTCCACCAGACTGGGCGTTTGCCCTTGGTGGAAAGAGTCTTGGTTTTATTTGGGATTGCCTGATCCATGCATCCTTGGAGGTGTTCGTAGAATGCATTTGTAAGGGATTCTGCGGCTTGGTTTGTGGTTACCACTGGCTCGGGGGCCTTGAAGGATACCACACCAGTCTTAAGTAGTGTGAAGTTGGCTTTTGAGAAGTTCTTCACTGTGGTCTTTTTAGTTTGGGGTGGGGGCGGGATGTGGATTTCCAGTGAGATTAGTTTATGATCTGATCTCACCAATGAGGGATATACTTCCTGTGTGGAGCATTTTGTCCCCTCCAGGGTCTTCAGGAAAGCTGTGTGGGTTTCCTGAGTTTGAGAGGGTGGCCTGTAGCAAGCTACAAATTGTAGAACAGTTTTGCCTATGGTTAATTGCACCTGGATTGTTTCTGATGCTTCGTGCGTTGCCACCAACCTGGAGGTGTGGGTATCCTTGATGAATATGGATACACCCCCTCCTTTTGTGGTGTGGTCCGGGTTTTGGGGCCGGAACGCATGATATGAGGTAAAACCTGATAGTGCCGGGGTGCTCACAGGAGCCTTGAACCAGGTTTCAGTCACAGCACAGACATCGATGTTCTCCATACTGAGGAGGGCCTCGAGTGCGTGCATTTTGAGATTTAGACTTCTGGCATTGAGCAGCATTACCCTTAGTTTATTCCCATTTTTGTTTTCTAGGGCGGTAGGTTTAGAATTTGAGCCTTGCCTAAAAAAGGCACTATGGGGGTGGCAAGAGCCTTTGCCAATATCTGGAATCCCAGGGGTGACAGGTGCAAGCCGTCCCTTGCAAAGCAGCGTGGCTTGTCAAGCATGTCATCCCAGACAGACAGACACTGGATCCCCTTAGAATGACACCAGAAGTTAAGCCAATTGTTAAAGCTGATCATCTTGTCTCTATATTGTGGCATCATTCTTGGTGAAGGTAGGATACTGCTCAGGGTCAGGGTCATACCTGCCTGGGCTACATAATCAGAGAGCTCCTCTATGTCTCTTTTCATGTAGTCCAGGGAGGTACGTCTCAGGTCGTTCACACCAGCATGGACAATGACTGCGTCATACTTGTACTTGCTGTGGAGTGACCCGAGTGCTTGTGTTATGTGGCGGATTCTAGCGCCCGATAGGCAGTTTACTGTGACCCTCTCCCTGTTCAGCCTGGTGAGTGGGATGTCAGTGTGTCTGACTATGGAGTCACCTATGACAAGTATGTTTGGCATTGTATTTGGCCTTAAGGGCTGTGACTGCTTTGCAAACTGATTTTGTGGTTTATTTGTTGCCTGCGTTGTGTCATGAGGTGGCAGTTGCTTGGGTGTCTGCTTTGGAGGCCTCTGCTGTTTAGGTAGATTTTTAATCAGAGCCTCCGAGTATGTCTTTGTGTGTTTATGTGTTTGATTTGTTGTTGTGATAGTTCTATGTGAGACTGGGTGTGTGAGGTTACCTTCTCCTCCTGTCTGGTCTTGCCAGTCCTGAGTTGAGAGAGCTCAGCCTCCAGCTTGGCTAAATAGTTGCATCTCTCGCAAGTATTTGTGTTATGTGGGAGGAGGAGAGGGTTGTCTGTGTACATGAGGCAATTGTAACATTGCCTCAATATTCCCAGATTCACCAACTGGACAGGAGAGGACGCCAGCATCTGGCCCTTCGACATGCTAGAAGAATGAGAGGTTTGGGGTGTAACTGAGTTAGAGGGGACTTAATAAGGAAGTGGGTACTCCTGGGGGGTTTTTCGCCAGTGAAGTACTTTGTATAAAATAGAAGTGCTTAACCTGATAAGTAGATGCTTTAGGAACAAGTGCTGAGCTTTGTAGAAGAAAAAAAGCTTAAAGGAACAAGTGCTGCGCTTTTCAGATCAAGGATATACTGTTTAGATTACTAATAGAGTAGTTCTGAGGGAAAAAATGAAGAGCAGACTTTATGGAGCCAGAAAAAGTTTAACCTTGTTTAACCTGCTCTGCCCGTTGCTGCTCTAGTAGCAACTCTGCGCTAAAGCGTGCTTTATAGCAGGGGGGCTGGAAAAAGCAGGAAATGACCCAAAATGGCCAATGAACTACAGGTTTCTGGCTGAAACCACTCCTCTGAGGACAAACAGGCAGCTCAGTGCTCCCCACTCCCACTGGTGAGCAAAGAAACTTCCCTTCGACCAAACAAGGAAATAGAAAAGCACAGGAACCAAGACAAAGCCCAGGGATCAGCAAAATCTGATAACTGGAACAAACTAGCTAGGAAAGTAGGAAAACAAGATTTTTTTTGTTTTTTTTTCAAGTTTTTTTTCACAGGCAGACAGAAACACACAATAAATGCTTAGATTTTCGATTAATTGCTATCAAAAGCTAGTACACTTGAGTGTATTAGCTTGTAGTTAAATTTTAAGCAAAATTAACCTAAGAAGTGCAAACAGTAATTCAGGCTTAGAAAAAACAGAAAAACAGGTAA
>NC_056744.1:1406855105-1406870105 GCF_019279795.1 Protopterus annectens
CTAGCTACCCCCTCCAACTACACCCACAACCCATCTACTATATATAGTAACTCCTATGTTGAACCTAAATATCATCGTCTCTCACATATCAAATACCTTATTCATAGCCTCACAAAACACATGTACTATTTTAAGCCCTCACAATTTAATCACCTTATACAAAGTTTGTCATTAATTGATGGGGACGTACACCCCAACCCTGGCCCAGACATCTTCATACTATCCCCTAAATGCCAACAAATGAATACAATGTCTACACCACATACTAAACCTCCCAAATCTCTCTCAATAGTTCATCTTAACATCCGTAGCATATGCAATAAAATTCCTGCTGTTCATGCGCTACTAGAAGTCCAACAATTTGACATTCTCTGTCTTACAGAAACTTGGCTCAAACCCACAATAAAAGATAATGAAATTATCGCCCCCTGGCTATAACATCCTAAGACAAGGCCGTCCCAATAAAAAAGGAGGCGGAGTAGCTATACTCTTCAAAACTGGACTGGAAGTAAGTAAAACAAATCATACCCTTCCAAATGACACTAATGTTGAAATTATTATTTCCAAACTTTCCCTCAACTCTCACAAAACTATAAATATTATCTGTACTTATCTTCCCCCAGGCAACAATCCTCCCATATTAGAGGACGTACTAAACTGGGTCTCACTTAATCTCCTTCAAGAAATAATACTTTTAGGTGACTTTAATATTGACTGGAACTTATGCAAACAAACTAATCCATCCACCCTTATTAATTTGCATGGATTCTGTCAAACCATTAACTCTCCAACTAGAACAAATAAAAACAATAATAAAGAAACCATACTCGACTGGATCTTAACAAATAGTCCCCAACAAAAGTATTCCATAGAAACCTTCCCAGATGACCTTAGTGACCACTCACTAACATATATTATTAGGCACAAAACACATCTAACTACACCTCCCCTAATTCGTTTATCTCGTAGCAAAAAACATTTTGACCCCTATCAGTTTCAAAATGAACTTAGCCTAGTTAACTGGTCACCTCTAAAAACCCTCCCAATAGATGACACTGTTAACCAATTTAATAATATTTTTCTTACTATTCTTGATCATCATGCCCCCTTGCGTTCTATTCGCATGAAATGTAAGACAGCTCAGTGGCTCACAAGCAACACTAGACAACTAATCCTTAGTAGGAATAAAGTCTGGACTAAATGGAGAACCACTAAAAACTCTTTTGATCACCTTACCTTCAAACAAAAAAGAAACATGACAAAGCTAGCTATCTTAAAAGATAAAAAGAACTTTTATACCCAGCTACAGCAATCCTCCCACCACCAACCACATACATTTTGGAAATCTATTAACACATTACTATCCCCTGGCAAAGTTGAAACACCCAATCCACTAGGTTCCAGCCCTGATTCTCCCTTACAAACAGCAAATGCATTCAATACCTTCTTTACTGCAACAATACTTAAACTAGCCAGCCAACAAAACCCTGACACCTCTTTACTAGCTAACCCAAGCTGCACCCCACCACTATTTCAGCTCAAACCCATACCTACCTCCTATATTCTATACTTACTTCAAAAACTTAAACCTTCAACCCCCTCAGCTGACAAATTACCAGCTGAATATCTCCAGATAGGTGCTAAAGCTATAGCATACCCTATCTCTATACTAATCAACAGAACCTTAAAAGAAAGTACTATACCCTCACTCTGGAAAATCTCTCATATCATCCTTCTGTTCAAAGGGGGTGATTCATTGGAGTATTCTAACTACCGCCCTATAGCGCTGCTATCTCCAATTGCAAAAATTATGGAGAAATGCATCCACAAACAGTTACTTAATCATCTCTTATCCAATAACCTCCTTGCTAACTGCCAACATGGCTTTCGTCCATGCCATAGCACCACCACAGCCTTATTATCCTTTATTGACTCCATTAATAAAAACCGCAATAACAATATTCTCTCATCAGCATTTTTTGAAGACCTGTCAAAAGCCTTTGACATGTCAATCACCAACTCCTCCTACATCGTTTAAAATCTCTCTCTCTTGATAATCTTGCCTTAAACTGGTTTACTTCCTATCTTCATAATCGGAAACAAGCTGTTTTATGGGACAACCATCTTTCTGAACTTCTCCCTACCACTATAGGAGTCCTTCAGGGCTCCATCTTAGGTCCCCTTCTATTTTCCATCTTTATTAACGACCTGTATCTTACCACCCCTCTAACTACTTGTATTCAATATGCTGATGACACCACCATTATTTGCTCTGCCACAAATCAAGCTGATCTCCACTCCCTTACCCAAAACACTTTTACCACTATAGAGCAATGGTTCTCTAATCACTGTGTCCTCCTTAACCCGAAGAAAACCAAACTTCTCCTCTTTTCACCCACACAGCTGTCTCCCTCTATTAACTTCACACTTACCTCTATGGCACCCTTATCGCTCCAGACCAAACAACCAAACTTTTGGGTATCACTATTGATAACCTACTAAAATTCGACTTTCATATTAACTCTATCATAAAAGCAACTAATAGAAAATTAGGTTCTCTCTACAGAATCAAATCTTTCCTAACTCCTGAAGCTAGAACCATCATAGCTAGAACCCACTTAATCTCTACCCTATTATATGCTTCCCCCATTTATACTAATCTTTCAAAATATAACCTCAATAAGCTCACAACAGCATACAACAACATTGCCAGATTTGCCACTGCCTCTCCATATAAAACACATCACTGCCTGAATCTCCTAAACCTAGGGTGGCTGGAGTTACCCCACCTAATTCAATACTATCAGCTTACAATTGCCCACAAAGCCCTTCATCACCCTGAGAATACACCTATGCTCTCCACCCTTATAAAACCCTACAACAACCAAAAAAACCTACGCTGTTCTAATAAAATACTGATTCAAACTTCTCTCTCAAAGAACACCGCAGGCGACTCCATATTTTCCAACTCAGTTGGTAAAATTTGGAATCAACTTCCTCCAGACCTTACAGACCTAACTTCTATCCCACTGTTTAAAACTAAACTGAAACACTTTCTAACCAATCACTGGCTATGCTCTTGCAATAACCCTAGCTGATCTTTTTACCTCCTACCTTCTACTGCCTTCTCTTCTCTTCCTCCCAAACTCTATTACTTCATACTTTCCATTTCTACTGGGAATTTGACTCTCTCTACTAACATATACTTTACTCAAATTTCTATTGTTAAACTTTAACAATGTTATTAATTCTGTTACATATTATGCTTACCTGTACTTAACTAACTGCCACATAGTATGCTTACCTGTACATAAGTCTCTGTCTGATCACCTTTTCTGAACATCCTGTAATTGTGGTTTAAATGCCTTGTGTATTTTGTACATTCTTGTTTTCTTATAACTGCCATGTAGTAGATAGCGGAGCTTTTCTCCCCGGGCCTCCACTGAAAATGGACATGTATCCAGTTGGACTAGCCCGGTTAACAAATGTAAAATAAAATAAATAAAATAAAAATAAAATAAATACATTGACTTTGATGTCAGCTTAATTGTTCAAAGGTTTTAGTTGCAATTCCATAACAAAGGAGGGTGAGGTGACCTTCATCAATACCACAAAAACATCCTCCAAGTGTTTGATTCACACGTAGTGTAGCAGGTTTCCAGTGCTGACTTCAAAGGGATAAACTGTCAGCCCTCACACCACAGCAAGCAACAGTAGGAATACTTTGATAATGTTATGAGATGTGGAGACATAAAGTCTACTTATGACTGAGAGTATGCAAGACTGAAAAGAAGTTATACCAGTGATATAGTGAATGGATATCCAGAGATGGCATGACAGTAATGAAGACCATTAACTAATCTGTTGGACTACAGTAGAAGTGGGTGGCTGTGTGAGCAGCTGTGCAAATTGAACTATTAATCTTGATTGGATATGTCATGATATGAGACTCAGTATCCACAAAGTAATTTTGCTGTTGAAGGGAACACAAAGCTAAGTCAGGGGAACAATTGTATATGGTACTAAGGTTTATATCAGAGGAAGGGCAAGTGAGATCTGTTATACCTTTAGGGGAAAAAAAATACTGTCATGTTATTGTATTCAGACAGTTGTACTTGGTGTTGTATATAATTTTATAATGGTCAATTCCTGTTGCGGAGTCATCACATAAGGTTTAATTCACACTTGTAAGTAAGAGGTAGATGACATATAGGTATGTGTACTTCGAATTTAGTACAAATAAAATATTACAGGAAGTGAACTATTGTAATGCTGAGATATTACTGGAACAGACGGTCATGAGGAGAAGGTTAACACTTTCCCCACACCTACAGCCACACACAGACCTACTAAACCGGATATGGCAAAAGATACGCAGAAATACATGAAGTCATACTAGGGAGCTCTAAGAAAAAAAAGCTGCCAAACCATCAGAGACCTCCAAAGCAGACAACAAAAAACCTGCACCTCCCATCACAAACCAGGCAACACATAAAACACAAAACCTGTGTGCCGCACAATCACAGCCATACCTAACATACTAGTAATATGCGACTCTATAGTCAGGCACACTCACATCACACTCCGTAGGCTTTACAAGGAACAGGTTAATGGTAGCTGCCTATTGGGATACTGAATCTGAAACCTAACACAAACACTCCGGTAACTTCAGAACAAGTACAAATATGACTATGTCATTGTGCATGCTGGTAAGAGTGTCATTGAGACGTACCTCCCTGGACTACATCAAAATAGACATGGAAGAGCTGTCTGATGAGGTAGCCCAGGCAGGGAAGAACCAGACCCTGAGTAGCATGCTGCCCTCACCAAGAATTATACCTCAGTGTATATAAAAAATGATCAATTGAAACAATTCTCTAAGCTTCTGTTGTGATTCAAATGGGGGCCATTGTCTACCAGCATGCTCAACAATCCCTGTTGCTTTGCAGGAGACGGCTTGCACCTGTCAACCCTAGGCTTTCAAGTACTGGCCAAGGCTTATTGCTCCACCCATAGTGCGTTTTTTAAGCATTGATCAACGGTGTAAGCCACCTGCGTAAACAGCACAAATAAAAATATTTGCTTATGCTACTCAATGCCAGGAGTTTAAATCTGAAAATGCACACGCTAGAAGCTCTTCTCAGTATGGAGACATTGACATCTGTTTAGTAAATGAAACCTGGTTCAAGCCTCCAGAGAGCACCCCAACAGTACTGCACCTCAACTAATACCGCACATTTTTTACACCGAATCATCATCATCATTATCATCATAACCTTTTTACCATTTAGATGGGGTCGGGGTATCATATTAACTATCGCCATCTCTCTCTATTCAGTGCCACTCTCCTGCCTTCTTCAACACTCATGCCTGACTGTCGCAGATCTTCTTTCACACAATCCATCCACCTCTTTGCTGGACCCCCTCGCTTCCTCTTACATTCTTCCTGTCTGTCCCAAATATCCCTAACCAGATATTCTTCTGCTTTTATAGACATGTGCCCATACCATCAAAATCTGCTTTCTTTGATCTTTTATGAAACTCGAGCTACTTTTGTTTATGCTCTTATGTCCTCATTTCTTCGCCTGTCCCGCAGTGCGCTTTCTACCACCTTTCTCAAGCACTTCACTTCCATACCCTCTAGCTTCTTCAACTGTTCTGCCTTTACTGCCCATGTTTCTGTACCATACAGTAGTACTGGTCGCACCACTTTCCTGTACACATTACTTTTGGACTTCTTTGGCATTCTTCTGTCATATACTACACCTGATACTCTATGCCAGTTGGCTGCAGCCCCTCTGATTCTAGCTTTGACCTCTTCATTCACACTACCCTTCTCCTCAACCACCCGTACCAGATACTCGAAGCTGTTTACCTGTTCCACTATCTTCCCATCTATCTCTATTCTCAGCTTCTTCTGCTGCCATTAACACTGTCTTATCTGTGCTTAGTTTCATCCCATGTGCCTTCAGATTAGCATTACATTCTCCTATCCTTTTCTGAAGTTCTAAATCAGAGTCTGCTTGTACTGCCACATCGTCTGCATACAGCAGCTTTGTTGCTATGACCCCTCCAACCTGTTTGCTGATGTAGTCCATTACCAGTATGAACAGCAGTGGGCTCAGAGCTGAACCATGGTGTACACCCACTCCCACTGTGAACCCCTCAGTGAGGCCAAACACTGTTCGTACTTGAGTCACTGGGTCCTTGTACATAGCCTGTAGTAATTCTACCAATGTTTTATGGGACTTCAAATGACCGCAGTACTGCCAAGATCAGCTTTCTTGGGACCCTGTCATATGCTTTCTCAAAGTCTAGGAAAGGTAAGTTTGACTCTCTCCTCTTTACTTTCTTCTCAACTATCTGTCTCAATGCAAATATTGGGTCAGTTGTGCTGCATCCTGATCTGAATAAGAACTGTTCATCTCCCATCTTACATTCTACTATTGTGCGTATCCGTTTATCAATCACCCTCTCCAGAACTTTCATGCAATGTGGTAGTACTTTGATGCCTCGGTACTGTCCACAGTTGTGGATGTCCCCTTTGTTCTTGTACACTGGCATGAGTATGCTTATTCTCCAGTCATCTGGAATACGTTTTTCTCTACACATTGCAGTTAGTACCCTCACGAGCCATTTCTCCCCTAGCTCACCCAGCATCTTTATCATATGTGCGTTGACTTCATCTGAGCCTGCTGCTTTGCCTGACTTCATTTTCCTTAGTGCTGCTCTTACTTCTCTTAAGCCGGGCCCCTCTTCTACTCTCATTGTAGGCATTTTCTGGGGCAGTACCGCTTGTGTGGGGTTTTCTTCATTCAGAAGCTGCTGGAAATACTACTTCCATCTGCCTTTGATGTCCTGTTAGCTGGTAAGCAGGTTGTTGCTGTAATCCCTTATGAAAGGTGTCTGACTATCTTCTTTATCTTTCTGTCTTTGCCTTGCAACCTGGTATATTTTCTTTGTTCCCCTTACTGAGTGACTTTCCAGCAGCTGATAGAGTGCCTCTGATGGCCTATTCTTTGCTATTGCAACTTCTTTCTTAGATTCTGTGTTAGCCAACCAGTAGTCCTTGCTAGCTTGGTCAGTCTTTTCAATCGCCAACTTGTTCCTGCACTCCTTCTTTCTTTTGATTACTTCCTGCACTTCTGCATTCCACCACCAACTTTCCTTATGTACCTTATTTCCATACCTGGCTCGGCCACATATCTTTTCTGTAGTCCTAACACATGCTGTTTTTAGGCGCTGCCACTCTTCGTCAACTCCACCTATTTCCTCCTCTTCTTGGGGTGCTAGAGCCCTGAGTAATTTGTTGAACTGCTGTACCTTCTCTACAGTCAACTTCCAGGTCTTCAGCCTGGCCTCTGTTGACCTTAGAGCCTTCTCTGACCACTGCTTGCAGCTGATTGTGGCAACTACTGGTTTATGCTGTGAACCGACTGTTTCACTGGGGATGACTTTGCAATCATGCTTTATACCACAGTGACTTTTCCTTACTAGCAGGAAGTCTACCGGAGTTGCATGTTGGCTACTCTTGTATGTGATCTTGTGACTGTCTCTCTTTGTGAACCATGTGTTGGCTACTATCCAGCCATTTGCCAGACAGAAGTCTAGAATGTCTTTTGCTTCTTTATTCCTATTGCTCCACCCATGTGGACACAGGCAGTCCTCATATCCTGTTTTGTCTCTCCCGATATGTGCTTTTAAGTCACCCATTATCAACACCAATTCATGTTGTCCTGGTTTATCTAGTAGGTCCTGCAAATGCTGTCTGAATGCACTCTTTTACTCAGTATCACAACCCTGCTGTGGGGCATAGGCTGAGATTATGAATACTGTCCTATCATTACACTGGAGTCTGATTGCCATGAGTCTGTCATTAATTCTGAGGATATCCCTCACTGAATTCTGAAGCCTCTTCACCACAACTCCTACACCATTTATAGCCTGACCAACACCTGAGTAGTAGAGTCTGGATCCCAAGCCAAGTGGCTTTGTTGCACTGTCCTTCCATCTCGTCTATTGGATACATAGAATGTCCAGCCTCCTCTATATCATCATGTCATCCAGTTCTAAGCTTGGTCCTGTCAGTGAACCTACATTAAGCGTAGCAATTCTCAGTTCATGTTTGGCAGGTTGGTTCGTTTTATGTCCAGGTTTCACTATACAGAGCTAGCTATCCCAGGTAACCCAGGCCTGGCAACTAGACACCGGCCAGCCAGTAGCCTATTGACCCAGGGCTGCTGGGCTTTTATGGCTGGCACACACTGGCCAATAGGGGCACATATACCCCTCCCACCGTTAGCATGGGTCCCTGGCGTGGGTCAGAGCGTATGCCAGGTCCTCAACCCGCTTATCAACGGTAACTACCAATGCCCATTTTATGGCAACAGTCAACATGACCGAATCACCTAGAGCCATATTTTACACCATAGAGTGGCTATCCCTGCCACGGTGCACAGTTTGTGATCCGTGTTCTCCTATCTGGAGGATACTGTGCACCACAATCGATGCCCAAAGCGGTTGCTCTTTTTTTTATTTTACAACTCTTCAACACATTGGGCACCATATAGAGTCTGTGCTGCTGCCCACATCTAGATTCATTGGTGAGTTTGAAATGGAAACACTCAGCATGTTTTTCGAACATGGGAGAAACCCCACAGAGACACCGAAAAAACATGCAAACTCCAAACAGGCATTAGTCGGAGGTCAGTATCGAACCTTGTACCTTGTGCATTTTAGACGAAGACCTTAACCAGTAAGCCATCTGGTCTCACTAACAGAACATGGACTGAAACACAAAATGCTCTGAGATCATCTATGTGCAACTCAGATTGGGAAAATCTGCAGTGCAAATTGTGGCCTGCTACAGATGACCATCCATGACCCTAGGAACACTACTACGCCTTTCAGGAGACACTGCAAAACATGAAGGTCCTAACTAACACCATGATATTGGGTGATTTCAATTACCAAACCGTTAACTGTGAAAAAGACTTTAGTAACAAAATGCCAGGCACAATACTACATGGAGCACGAATTACCGAATTAACTTACCCCCTAACTAAACATGCTGTTCAAGCTAAGCCTCTCCACAGGCTATGTGCCCATAGAATGCAGCACAGTACTGGTTATTCCACTCACCAAAGGAGGGCCCACAAGTGACCCGGGTAACTATCGCTCTATAGGTCGGACTTGCCGGATCTACAAGGCTATGGAGTGCATCATCATGGAAATCATTAACAAAGGCACTGGGAAAATCCAAATCAATTGACCAGACACATGGCAGCTATGTTAAAGGCAGATCTTGCCTACTAAACCATTTTCACTCCTTCAAGACAATCACCAAGGCCATAGATGAGTGAAAGGTGGTTCACACAGCCAACCTTGACCTCGCCAAGTGTTTAGACACCATTGCCCTATCTGGTATTATAGACAAACTCAATGTCCTGAACTAAAAACCCGATGTCACGAGATGGGTTGACCTCTGCTTTACAGACAGAACTCACAGGGTAAGAATTGCGTGATCCAGGTCTGACTGTAAATCACTCACAAGCTGTCTTCTGCTAGGCTCTGTCTGGGGACCTCTACTGTTCAGCGTATACTTCTCTGAAGTACAGGCAAACAAAGGATGACTGTGGCAAACCAAGTTTGACGATGACTGCAAACTGGGAGCCATAACTAACTCTCTGGCTGACATAGAAATCCTCCCAAAGGGCCTTTCTTAGATGGAAACCCTTCTACGTGGCACACCTGATCACCACAGGTTGCTCTTCCAGAAAAAAATTGGTCATTGTTCCCCTCTACTCATCACTCATTACACCCATAATAGAGTACAATGTACCTTTAGGTATGTACTTCACAAGACATCTACAACAACTGGTAAACATATGTAGTACACAGTAATAGTTGGGTGTAATTGTAGGAAATCCACGAAAAATAAATTCTTTAACTGATTGCCTATATAATGAAGTGACACTCAGCACTGACAAAGTGTATGTGATGATAAACGTTACAAAATGCTTATTCCAGGTAACAGATGTATATGTTAGCAAGCTTTGTGCCACATGAAAATCCACCTGTTACAACTGCAGAGGAAAAACCTTGTGATACTGTGTTATGCATGGATCCTGTGTCAGTCCTGACTAACTCCTTGTTTACTTAAAACCTTGTGATACTGTGTTATGCATGGATCCTGTGTCAGTCCTGACTAACTCCTTGTTTACTTAAACCTTGTGATACTGTGTTATGCATGGATCCTGTGTCAGTCCTGACTAACTCCTTGTTTACTTAAAACCTTGTGATACTGTGTTATGCATGGATCCTGTGTCAGTCCTGACTAACTCCTTGTTTACTTAAAACCTTGTGATACTGTGTTATGCATGGATCCTGTGTCAGTCCTGACTAACTCCTTGTTTACTTAAAACCTTGTGATACTGTGTTATGCATGGATCCTGTGTCAGTCCTGACTAACTCCTTGTTTACTTAAACCTTGTGATACTGTGTTATGCATGGATCCTGTGTCAGTCCTGACTAACTCCTTGTTTACTTAAACCTTGTGATACTGTGTTATGCATGGATCCTGTGTCAGTCCTGACTAACTCCTTGTTTACTTAAAACCTTGTGATACTGTGTTATGCATGGATCCTGTGTCAGTCCTGACTAACTCCTTGTTTACTCTCACATGCTGTCTAGTACTATATGCATTTTTGTATTGCACAGAACTATTAGTTGTAACGTACACAATTTTTTTTAAACAATTATACAGTGTAAATCTTTCTTCCCGATATGGTGATGGCCGATTCTTCAGCAGGAATCCTCACATATGGTGGAAGTGCGAATTTTAATTAAGGGGTAGATTTTTTGGTTAATAATTATTGCCTTGTTTTACCTGCAAAGTACACTAGTCCTGAATTACCCTGTTTTAAGTGGATGCACATTGAGAAAAGCTCTGAGAAGAAAATACATACTGAAACATTTTAACATTAATTGTGACAGATCATGAAATACTGTTTAACATAGTGATTGAAGTAGTATAGAAAGAATACATAAATAAAACCAGGAATTGTATTTGTTTGTGTGCAGTAATATAAACATAATACATACTAAAAACAAGGATGTACTTGGTTTGATTACAGTAATAGGCACAGAAGACATAGCAAAAACAGAATTTTAGTAAGTTGAAAGAGGAATTCAGCAGAGAGGTATAAGCAGATATATGTATATGAGCATTATAGTAGTGTCAATAAGTAATTGTAAAAAAGTAACATATATGGAGAAATTGTCATCAGGCTGTAGTGACCAAAAGTGTAGGAGTTTAGTTATCCTATAAGGAGAGGGAAGCGGTTAGGTAGCAGAGCAGGCACATAGTCCGGAATAGTTGCGGTGATTTCTTACCGTTAGTTATGAAGCTGGTGGCGCTGCATGGATTTCTTATATAAGGTGGAAGTGATTTCCATACTTTGACTATTGTAATAGAGCACAAAGGAGGGCTTGTTGAAGTGAAAGTGAGAAGACAGTCTTGTCTGAGAGCAAGTAAATGTTTCACTAGATGTTGGAAATACATAACATACATATAGATACACACACACACACACACACACACACACACACACACACACATATATATATATATATATATATATATATATATATATATATATATATATATATATATATATATATATATATATATATATATATGGCTCTACTGCATTTGTCCTAACTTACAATTGACTGACATACATTTGACTGAGACCAAATGACTGTTATTTCATTTGACTGATACTTGATTTCACTGACATTTAATTAGACTGACAATTAGTAGTGCCCATACATGCCTAGCCTGATCTGCACTTATTGCCACAATCAGACATCCATGCTGATCACGGGTGGAACATCTTTAGATGGAATTGACAGCTACCGATACAATCGACATGACTGAGGTTGCAGATGGCCCACGAGGTGTTCTATTGAAGATTAAGCAGTAGTCGGTTGCAATATTGAGAGAAACACTTATATGAAAATTTGTTCCTCCATGATCTATAAATGTTACATTTGAGGTTACATTGTTTAGTACTAGACGATATGCAACATTACCAGTAAAGCCCAGTCAAGGGTTGCATTACATGTAAGGCAGACATCACCTCTGAGTGATCGTATGAATCAGGCTGAAGTGACCTTGACAAAACAAAATACACACAGGTAAGAGAAGGAATTACTTACAATTTACTAGTGTGTAACCATTGTAGTCTATCCGTTTGCTGCAAGTGCTTGGAAAGGTACATGACAGAATGGGTGTTGTACGTAATTAGTAGCCTAATAAGTGAATAGAACACGGCATCTAGAAATTGGTTTATTGTTTTGGTAGGCTATCAAGATATTAATGAGATGCGCAATATATGAATTGCCTTGTCAATAATGTGGAGGCATGGTGATGAAAAGTAGGATTTCCAGCTACCCATGAGATTAGGTTGCCCAACACTTATTCTGGACATAGGGTGTTGCTATTGTTGTGGTAATTAGCCGGAACAAGGCTGTTAACCCAATTGTATGAAAAATGAATTATTTTCATTGACTTTTTAACCCATCATATTTTTGTGTAAGAGCCTCATGTATGATATAAACATGATTTTCATAATCTGTGACCACTGGCAATGATGTAATCATTAGTAAGAATTTGTGAGGCACAAACCTTTATTTGTTTGTTTGTCCATTAAAGAATTAGATCTCAAAACTTCTATTTCCTTGGACAGCTCATAGTGGAAGAACATTTGGTACATGTCTGTTGTTGTAGGTCGATTGCCATATGTAGACAGTAAGTGTTGAACATGTGAACTAGTTATCGACTAGTCTAATGATGTAATGTTTTACACATAGCTTGGCAAGTTTGTCAATAATAACAATGTGGGGGATAGTGTGAAACACCTCGGCTAAGTCTCTGTGTGATCAAGTCACAGATTTACCGTCAGACATGGCACTGGTAACTGTCTTATTGAAGTCAAGCAAGTTTGAGACGCATGATCACTCTTTGTCAAATATAAACTGAGTTTGTTCATGTGTTTCAGATTACATATATCTTTGTGGATAAGGTATATGAAAGTCAGTGACATGGACTAGAGGATGAGGCAAGACAGGCTAATAGCTGGTTAGTCCACAGTGTTCGTGGAAGCATCATTTCTCTGTAACGCAATAACAATGTATGTTTTGCATTCTGCATGGACAAAGCCTGTGCTTAGACTCGCATATAAAATAATTCACACTAGTGTTGATAAGTCTTATTGGATAACTTGTGTGTTGCAGGCTGGGATGTTAAGATGTCCCATTCATACTGTGTGGCAGAACTTATAGAGGGCATTAATGAACTGATCTTTACTGAGTCTCGGTGGGGGCTAGGTGGTATGCATGTGTAGGGTTGTATGTGGCTTTAAAAAGTGAGTGAAGTTTTCACAGAACCTGTCAGCCATGAGGTTAGCTATGTACAGTGTTTCATTAAATGTGTTATCAGCTACCATCTCTGAAATTGGACATAGTCATTTCCATGAAGGTTATGAGTATAAATAAAGAACCGCAAATGGTTGACTTTAGTTAAGGAAGCTAATTTGGAAAGATTAATAGCCTTGGACAAATTTACAACAAGTCTTATTTGCTGGTTTAAGATTATGATGGATAGTTTATAGTGTATGCCTCATTCACTATTACTGAATGACATACGATTCTTCCTTTGAGTGTACATTCTGCTAATGCAAGTGGAGTAGCAGGCATGTTTGCTTTTTCTTGAGTAACTTGTCGAGGCCCTATGAGGTACGCTGGAGTCAATGCATTGCTACAGCTCTTTGGATACAGCATTGTTGGACAAATAAGCATAGGTGCTAGTAACATTCAAGGAGAAAGGTGGCAGAGAAGTTATTATTAGCACCCCGTAAGAGTAACATTTGTTTTGGAGATGTTATTGAAATCATTAATTGCAAGGAATGGTCGGTCACATTTTATAGTTACTTGAATTGATGTTGATTTGTTGTGATTCATCCACATGGAAAAACAGTCAGTGGGAGTGATATAGTGGTCCCCAATATAGCTAAGTAGCAGTGCATGGATCTTGGCAACCGTTGTGGTGGTGCCAAAAGGCTGATTGAGAGTATTGGAGTTAACTGATTTTTGAGGCTTGTTTGGATAAAGTGATTGTGAGCAAGAGTAATTAACACAGCTAAAGGATGGCTACTTATGTTGACAAACTGAAATAAGTCTCAGTTGGTAGAGTGGGTATCCAGATTCATGTGGTGGGGTCCTACACTTGTCAATGAGTTGAAGCGGTGTACTACCAACAGTTAACTACTACAGAAGTGTATCCATGTAGTCATGCTGAGGTACCAGTTTGGAGGTGCATTCATCTGTAATGTGAATTCGTGCACTGCCTATTCTGTGTTTTCACATCTTCAGCTGGTGGTCAGAAGGTGTGGTACGGGGTAAAATTGGTATTGCTTTGGTTTTTAGACAAGTCTTTGTACCTGGTATCTGTGACTGCTGAAATGTCTGCATCGTGCAAGGTGCAGACTGCTTACGATGACTCCAGTAAACTGTTAATACTTTTACTGTTTAGCAACATGAAGCTGCAATTGTTTAAATGATTACATTGATTGTGCAACCAATGAAATTACAGCAAAATCTCTACCCTTTGCGGTAAATATACATCTATTTAGATGTATATGCTTTTCTCTATATACATCTTTATATATATATATACATATATATATATATATATATATATATATATATATATATAAATAACAGTCTAAACAATATGTGGAGAAACAGACAAACAAATGGAGTGCAGCAACATGTGCCACAGCAGGTTGATCTGATTGAAGAAAAGATGTGCCAGATATATATTGGTTATTGCAGTGTCAGAATGCATAGCACAGGGTACCATGGTATACCACGCCTTTTACAATCAGTAATGTGATTGGGTAGTTGGTGTATCTGACTTAGTAATTTTTTTTGGAA